>NC_134836.1:109140994-109301257 GCF_004210375.1 Tachypleus tridentatus | reverse complement strand
AAGTATATATTTTATTTTCTGTATTCATATTTAGGAGCATGTATATTGTAATAACATAGTGTTTTCCATCACTCGATATCTATACTTTCAAGAAATATGTAATTTTATTTTTTTTGTTTAGTTTGGAGTTATTTAATATTGTTTATACATGTTCTAGGATACATTATATTGCTGTGATTATTATAGTTTATTGTATTGAGTGTTTGAAAGAGAAAACCCATGTCTCTTTTCTAATAAAGCTGACTGATTGTGTTCTGTGTAGTTGATAAAGCACTTTTTATTTTTACACATAATTGTTTATTTGGTGTGCTTTGATTTTGAATAAAAAAAAATTATTTGTTAATGTGCATTTATTAAAATTTTTTTGCTGTTTTTTATCTTTCTTGCAGTCAACAAAACTTTATTTTCTTTTAAGACTGAGCATCTCTGGCTAGTAAAGTGGTCTAGGATTTCTTTGCTTTAAATTCATATTTTTTTTGTTTACATGCACATTAGGTTCAGTGTTATTTAAAGATGCTCCCTGGAGGACCACTGGTAATTAATGATCCAGAAATATTTTCATATTCATGACAAGCACAGTACAAATAGCTCTTTGTGTAGTTTTATGTTTTATAACAAACAGCTTAGTTGAAGTTAATTAGTGAATGGTGTGTGATTTCGTAAGTGATTGGTTTACTAGGAATAGTAATTTCATCAGTATGTTGTAATATATACAATTTTTATAAAAAAATGTTTTAGATTGCCACAGGGACATGAAAACTTTTAGAATTACTTGTAAACTAGAAAAATACATGTTTAACATTTCTGTTTGTCTTGTGAACTTTTTGAACATGAGTCACACGTTTTCCATGTAGAAATGTTTGTAAATTTTTATGAAACTTCAATAAAATCCCACTCTCTCTTGTTAGATTTTTCTGTTTTCATCATGAAACAATAACTTACTAATTATGATACAATAGTTTTAAAGTGTGAAAAGTATGATAGTTTGAGGTGTTTAACCAAATATGTTAATTTCAGGTAGTTTTATATGCAGTTGATTATTATTGTGAAAAATATCTATCTTGTGGTCTTAATCAAGTGTTTGGTTAATGTTTTTGTACTTGATTGTTTTAACAAACAACAAAAAAACTTAACTTGAAGTTTAATCTATTCAATTCAGATGCATTTCTGATAATCATAATTATCATTCTGATAAGCAAAATCTTCCAGGAAGATTTTCAGGTTTGTGTACAAAGTGCAGGTGCTACAGTTCTAGGCTTTTCCTTTTAGTCTTGCATCAGCACATCTTATGTCTTCTGCAGAGTTGTTCAAACATCTCATCACCTACATTCTTGGACCTGTGCACACATCATTATATGGATGACTGGCTCCTTCTGACTCCATCCTGTCAGTTGGCAGAAGAACACACTCAGATGCCACAAAAGCAGACTTCCTTATCAGATTGGACAAATCTATTTTGTCACCAATGTGATATCTTGTAATTTTGGGTGTGTATTTCAACATTCACTTAAGTCGTGCTCAATCAACTCCTCTCAACCTTCAAGCGATGGAAAGAGTCACCTGCCTCCTTCTCATACTACATGGATGGTTTTATTCTCCTCTGGGGACATGTGCATCCCTGAACATCTTTGGGACAAGTTCATATAAGATCCCTTTAGTTGTCACTGCACAGTCAATGGGTCGTGCATTCTGATCCTTTGGATCATCCTGTCTCATTACTCAGGAGCAACACTACTACTGGGGTATCCATTTCACCTCCTCATATCAAGATCCATCTGTTTACAGATGCATCTATTCAGGAAAGGGAACCTTGCATTCAAGGTCAGGAGTTCTAGGATACCTGGACAGAAGACGTGTCTATTCTCCACACTGATGTTTTTGAATTTCTTGTATTACATCGGGTGAAGGTTTTTGAAGGGGAAAATTGTTATGATATGTTCTGACAATTCTATGGTTGTATATCTCAGATTTCTCATCATGGAGGCACACATTTTTGAGACCATTGTTTTTATATCGAGCATATTCTCTGCTGGGCACATTTCCATCATATCACTCTTTTAGCATGTCATGTTTCCAATATGATGAATTTAATAATAGATCACTTGTCTTAACCCAACCAGATTTTTCTGACAGAAAGAATACTATGAAGTTTGCTAGTGGATTTGCTCTCATTTCAGGTCTCCAATGATCGATGCCTTTGTGACTCACTGGAATTTTCAATTGTAGTTGTTTTGGTCTCCAATACCTCATCCATAAGCATTGGAAGTAGATGTTTTCAGTCACGATTGGGCAGATTTATATCTATATGCCTTTCCCCCATTTTGGCTATTTTGCCAGATTCTGACTGTGGTTCATTTTACTTCTTGTAAAGTTTTCTTGGTTGCATCTTATTGGTGAACTCAAGTGTGGTTCCTGCTTCTTCAGTATGTGCATGAATTTTCACTTTTACCTCTTCCACATTGGAAGTCTCTGTTCAGACAATCTTAATCAGAGTTTTTTCACACAAATGTTTGGAAACTCAGTCTTCATGCTTATGTTATGTAGTTCTTTTCCTGACATAAAGGTTTAACTTCTAAGGTTTCTGTAAACTTAAATTAAATCTCTCTGTAGGCCAGCCATATTCATTTATCAGTGGAAATGGAATATTTATCATCAGTAGTTTATTCAAAGCAAAGTAAATTTTCTTCATCCAAAAGCATCTATAATATCCCATTTTCTTTCAAGTATTTGAGAAGGGGATTGCTTTGTCTATGGTAGTTTTATATAAGGAATTGTTATCCACTGTTTTTATGTATTATAACTATCAGAAGGTTTTGAAAACCTGGTTGAATCAAGTATAGTAAGATCCTTTTGTATTCTTCAGCCCAAATGATCTCTTCAATTATTGGATTTGGATTCAACAGTTGTTTTGCATGTGATTGTTCATCCTCCTTTTAAGCTAATAGCTTCATGTTCTTTGTTTCACCTCTCAAATTGTATTTTGTGTTGTTGGATTGTGTATGTTGTCAGTCAGAGTTGTTTGCAATCCATGCACATGGAACTCTTTATCATTCCACATTTGTCATGATTTACTGTGATCATTTTTTCTTCCCAAGATTCTGGCAGTCAGGGAAGAAGAAAGAAACTTTTCACCAATCCATTTGCCAACCATTTCTTACCTTTATGACTAATCAAATCCCAATTGCTTCTTATGTCCTGTCAAGGCTAAGTGTTACGTGGCTCATACTAACTCATTTTGAGGTACTAGGAGCTGATTGTTCATTTGTTGGGATTCTTCTATTTTCCATGACTTTTCTCTCATTACCCATACAAGGTGGCTTCGTAAATTGATTCACATGACTTATAATGGATTATCATTACAGGAGAGGAATCTTTTGCATGTCACATCTTATCAGATATGTTATACCTCTATGTTATTAGCTGCAGGTTGGTATATGGACCACTAATACTTTTCTATCTCATTACTTACAGAATTTGGCAATAACTCCTTCTGAGGGCTTTTCAACTACATCCTGTAACTATTGTGACCATGTCTCTTAGACTTTAATTCTAGGGGAATAATTTATTCAGTCTTATACTCTGGTTTCCAAGGTTCCTGTATTTTTCACTGGATCCCACTCTGTGGTGAGTGTTGCTCAGGCAGATATGTGTTATGTTCTCAGTTCTGCACCAGCAAATACTTTAATTGTAATTTTTACAGATTGCAACATGCTTTGTTGAAATGGGGTGTTCCATAAAACCATTTTATTACCTATTGGATGGTATTACCTTATTATGGACCACTAATTTTGGATAATCATGAGTAAAACTAAAAGGAATCCTGTCCATCCCTGCTGATCTTCAGGTGAAAGAAATCAGGATTGGTTTGCTTTTAAAAATATAAGAAACTTGGCTTACTTATTGCACAGTTTTCAGAGTATTATTCCTCAGGACTCTCCAGTATGATTTAATCCTTCAGATTCTACTAGTGGAGTTTGGGAGTCCTTACCACCCCTATTTTTTAGTCGCATGGGTATCGTACAGAGGCTTTTAATTCCAGAGCATTTGAGTGTATTCCTTCACCCTTTGAGAAGAGGGCAAAGTTGGGGATCCTACTCCTAGGGTCTCTAGATGTTTTGCCCAGGTGCCAGTAGGATTGGTACCAGCCTGCACAGGAGTCTGCTTGTAATTCTTGTTCAGATTTTGACCCAAAGCTATCTGGTTAGGGAGTGCATGACTCTTCTTTTTGATGTTGGTTTAGTATAATGTTCATGGAAGGTGGTCCACTATCTCATCATAGTTTAGAGTGTGGAGTGATCCCTTTATAGGTCCTTGATTGAGCACAGGTTTCATGTCCTTTCCATAATTCCAGGGGCAAGCAAAATACTTCTTGTCCACTTGGCTGGGGAATGAGGATGAGTAATCCTAATTCCAGACTGGATGAGTTTTGTTCCTTTGGTTGAGTAAGGCATAAGTTATTCCATCATTCAAGGCTGGGGATGTTGCATTTTGGACTTCTTCCAGTGGAAGTGAAAGTTTGTCCACTTTTGTGTTACTTAGTTTCTCCTTGTGATTCCGGTGGTGTGAAATGCATCACTTTATGGCTGCAGGTTTGAATTCAGTCAAAGTGTATTTATATAAAACATTGTGGTCCAATATTCATTGCCTCCAACATGGGATATAGGTACCATGACTCTTTATTTCCAACCCCAAGTTGTGGGAACCTTAGCTATCTGGTTGGGGCTGGCCTATACTGATGATTACTTGTATTCTATTTCACCTTTGACATAGGAACTAAGTTCCAGACAAAGAGCTTACCTGGTCTGGATGTTACGTAGTTCCTGTACTCTTGGTAGACTCCTGTTCTATACAGATGCCTTATATATGGATTTTCTTGCACTGGCCTTCTTGATGTGCGACTTTGGCCATAGTGTCAGCAGGTGGTAAGTACATTTTGAAAATCAACACTGTCCTAAACTGATAATGTATTTCTAATGATACTTATCTTTGTTGATACTTTCCTGCCCTACCTCTCCACCATATATCAAAAAGGTGATTACATTGTTGGGATAAGGTGTTTATATGCAGTACCAAGATAGAGGGTGCATTGAAGATGGTGTAAAAATTTGCAAATTAGAATTTTTCTTAAGCGTTCAAGGAGGGTAGAAAAGACTGGTTGCAAATCTTCTTAATGCTTAGATGAATAAAGAGTGAAAACCCTGGAGACTGAGAAATAACTATAGTGTCAGTAGAGGTAAATGTTAGCAGAAATACATTTTCAGTGTAAAAATTTTAACTTTTGTTCTGTTTAAAATTTAAATTCTCATTAAAACATCTGTATTTTCTTGACTGTTTAGCATTTGTTTATTTTTCTTTTTGGCTTTTTCTTAAGTTTTGTGTCTCTGATGTTTTACTTCTTTTTCATAGTGTAACAAGTACCATTACTCCTGCACATGTTCAAGCTAAGAATAAGAAGGGTTTTTTGGGAGTGCAGAAGTGTATACAATTGGAAAAGCCAAGGGAAAAGCTAAAAAAAAACAAAAGTGACATATCTCAAGATACACCCAGTTTGTTGAAAGTTTCTCAGTTTAAATCAAACAACCAACCATCTGCAAGTGAAATGACACCCATAATTGAACAGTCTCTCATAATGGAGGAAGAAGCTCCCCCTTTCTTAACTGACAGTAAGTGTTTGTCAGTTATTTTAGGTACACAAGAAAGGTAGTATTGTTTGAAATGATTGTTGAAAGCTTATGAAAACAATTTCATCAAAATATACTTCCAAACAAGACAAAAACCCAATCAATTTCTTGAGCAAAAAATAGAATTATCATCAGCATTGGTTTTGCTTGTATTGTAAGTTGTTTAAAAACAAACTGAAGTTGAATTGAAACTTCCTTTAAATAATGTAAGTAAAATGACCAAGCTTTAGCTCAAAGTATATTTATTGTAACATTTTTTGAATGTGAATGCTAATAATGTAGTTAATTGAATGAAATAGCATATAGCAGACATTACAGTGCATTATCTTCTTTCAAGCTGAGAAAATATAACTTAGTGATTGACTAAGGTGTCAGTCATATTACTTAAACTACATTTCATAATGATATTTGGTAAACTGTTGTTATTGTGTAATTGTTTAACTCTTTCCCTTCCAAAATGATAGGTGTCCAGGTGGGTTAAGGCATTCGACTCGTCATCTGAGGGCCACGGGTTCAAATCCCTGTCGCACCAAACATGCTCGCCCTTTTAGCCATGGGGGTATTATAATATTACAGTCAATTCCACTATTCATTGGTAATAGAGTAGCCCAAGAGTTGGCAGTAGGTGGTGATGACTAGCTGCCTTCCCTCTAGTCTTACACTACAAAATTAGGGATGGCTAGTGCAGATAGCCCTCAAGTAGCTTTGCTCGAAATTCCAAAACAAATAAACAAAACAAGGATAAATGCTTTATATCTGTTTATATGCCCCAGTGGCTCATTGGTAAACATGAAGGTGTATTGTGTAAAAACCTGATTTTGATACATGTGGTGGGCAGAGCACAGATAGCCCGTTGTGTCACTTTGTGCTTAAGTACAAATAACCAAACTTGGTGACCAGATTTTTGGTTATTTGGCTGTAGTACTACTCAGTACATCTCTTTAAATCACATGCTGTAATACTGTAAAACTTGATTAATTTTATTAAATGTCATATTTCAGATGTTTGTTTCATGTTAGAAAGCATGTATGTAATATTTGAGTTGCTACTCTGATTTGTTTTCTTCTTAATGTACTTAGGTTTTGCAGGATGTAAATGTTTTATGAGTGTGTAATTTATAAACTACAATATATCTGAAGTAAAAATTCACTATGGAAATGTAATGGATAAATCTATAGATTTATATACCAACTAATTATACATTAAACAACACATAACTTCCCAGCATTAAAACTGTATTATTATATTTAGCCCCTATGCATGCTTCTAGTGTGGTGAGACATGTAAATTTTTTTGGTTTCAGTAATGCTTATTAGTATTCATATGATGTATCTATCCAGGATATACATCTGCTGTAAGTTTCAATAAATATTTGGCATGAATATAACCAAATGTGACAGATATTATTTGTGACACTTAGTTCTTATTATATCATAAAATATAGATTAAAAAATCATGAATTATGAATATCTATTGGATAAATTAATGTTTAATACCTACTTAATGAGCAAATTAATGCTGATTAGTTTATTTACCTGCTGGATAAATGAGTGTTCAGTACTTCTTGGATATATTAAACTTGGCACTAATCACACTACATTACTCATGGTAGCCTTTAACAGGTTTTCTCTTGTGCTGCACTGTTGGGTAACAAACAACTGTTTCAAAGCCAACTTTCTCTTGTGGCACAATGTTTGGGCCACTTTGACTATTCCTCTTGAATGGCACAAGACTAGGAATTAGTAATACACAGCAGTAAATTTGTTAAAATTTTTTTAACATATGCTTTCTAAAAAACTGTATTTTTAACTATACCACCTCTTTGGTTTTTATATATTACAAATTTAAATGTCACTAAATTAATAAGGTTTGCAAGATTGCATTGAAAGATAAAACATTCTCAAGCTTGGCTTGTTTTGAATTTTGTGCAAAGCTACACGAGGGCTAGCTGCACTAGTTGTCCCTAATTTATCAGTGTAAGACTAGAGGGAAGGCAGCTAGTCATCACCACCCACTGCCAACTTTTGGACTACTTTTTTATCAATGAATAGGGAATTAAATATCACATTATAATGCCCCCATGGCTGAAAGGGTGAGCATGTTTGGTGTGACAGGGATTTGAACCTGCAACCCTCAAGTTATGAGTCAAGTGCCTTAACCACCTGGCCATGCTGGGCCACATTCTTAAAAGTTGGGACACTTGTATTATTTTGGATGTGTTATTTCAGACTTCTTTTAGTTGGCAAAGCAGAAGTTTTTGTCACTGTGTTCTTTTGATTTTAACTCGGTTTTTCTTATACTTTGTGGGAATGTAAGTAGTGGAAATAATTTAAAAGTTTGTAGGAGAAAAAACTTAAAATTTTAATAAGATGATCTTTATTGGTATCTAAAAAATTGTAAATGCAATTTTAAATAGGGAAGGGAAATACATTTCATGGTTGGTGCAGAAATTCTTGAGGCAAAATAGACACATAGGTTTACTTTATTGGGTTAAAAAGTCTTTGAAATTGTAAATAAACATCCTTGTTATGAGTTAATGAATGATAAAAGTAAATTGTGTTTGTTGTTTGACTTAGGTGTAGCTACAAATCTCTTCAGCACATATCTTTTCTTTGTTTAGCAGAGCAGTTTTAGTTGTCAACAAGTGTATTACTAAGACCTGTGTTGAGAAGTTAAACCTTTAGTATACCAGAGAACTCGCTTGGAGTGTAAGAGATTCAGCATTTAAGTTTGATTGTGGAAAATGCAAAATTGGATTGCTACAATATTGCTTTGTTGCTGGTCTATTACAGGAAAATATGGTGTTTGTCATTTTGTGAATTGTACTCTACATGCAGTTTTGGGTTATATATAGGTTTTTTTTTCTTATAATGAATATTTAATTACATTTGTGAAGCTTAATGTTAGATAGTGATCTAAGGACTGGTCTGGTGTGATAGGCACCAGTTTTCTTTTTGTTTTCTATGAATGAGTTTCTTTTAATGGTCAACTTGATTGATGCTAGTCACATTTTAAATACTACATGAGTTGAAGTTGAAATTGAATTGGTGCTGTGTAATATATAATTACGTATCTGGAGATTAAATCTTTAATATCCGTGGCTGTAAATCTTTGAAATGTTGGTAAACTTCAATATAAAACATATAAGTATCTGTCTGTCTAGAATAAATTGTAAATTAGTTATACTTTATAAGTTATTTACTTATTTTTAATAGTAATCAGTTTCTAATTTGTTGACTAACCAGTATTTAAAACCATACTTCAAATCTTTCAGATAAAGATACCTCAAGTGTTTTAATATCTGATGATATCATCTCTCATGTGAACATCAACAACAAGAGGCGGTACTCGTCAAGAGTTGAAGGAAAGCAAAAGTCAGGAGAGTTTCTAGAAGAAATACATAATAGCAGTGGAGATGGTGACAGTCTTGATTTGTTACTAGCAGGGCTAGGAGAAGAAACCATAGCATCATATAGACAACTTCATCCTTCTGTTTTGCTTGAAAGAATATCAAATGATACATTTACAGATAGCAATGTTGGTGAGATTTTGCCCAATACAATAAAATCAAATCATGGAATAGAAAAACAGGAATTTAATAAGAACATTGATTTGTCTCTCACACCCAAGCTACCAAAACTTCATAGTAAGATTCCTATTGTAAAATCTTCAAAAACGGAAAGTGTGAAAAAGTTAAACTTAGTTCAGAATTGTCCAGAAGTGTATACTGTGTCCATACCACAGCAGTCAAAGAAAAAGGAAACCTGTCTTGTGAATTCATTTGATGAGAATTCTAGAAGGGCCACATTTGTTGTTCAGAGACTGAAAGAAGACTCCAAATTTGAAACTGATACCAAATCAATTGAAAAAGTTGCACTTAGCCAGAGCCAGCAAGAAAATGGCAGTATATTAAGCTCAAAGGTATTTAGTGTAATAGAACCAAACCAAGATATTCAGAAGCCTGAGTTGCAGTGTAATCATAGTGACAACTCTAAGAAAGTTGACAGTTACTTGTCAGGTAGCTCAGATTGTGTTGGAGACATAGGAACCTGTGGCCAAAAGGAACCCTTAGTAAAGAGCAGTTCTGAAGAGAAAAGACTGCTTCTTTCTCCCACAGTATCCCAAAGGCTGTGTGATAAGCCTAAGCCTGTTCACAATCCTTCTTCACAGGAGGAAGATGTCACTTGTATTTTACCAGAAGATATGGAGCTGACTTGCACTCTAGATGCCTTAGTAGGTGGTCAGTCAAGATCCTTAATAACAACAGATTTGGTGGATGGGATTCATCATTCACAAGGATCATCAGTGGAAACAAACCATAGTTCACAAGTCAGGAAACTAGCTGAGAAGGTTGAATTATCAGGAGAAAAACCCATCAATTCAGTAGCAACACTTGAGCATGAGCAAACATTTAGTGAAGATGATGATGATGACCCAGAGTATATTCCATCAACAAAGAAACCTAAAAGCAGAAAAGATAAAGAAAAAACTAGTGGAAATTTGCATGGGAAAAACAGAAAAGGAAAAAAGATTCCAAATTTTCGATTCTTTTCTAATAAGGGTAGCTATATGTCTGGTAAGTCTAAGACCAAGAGAGCAGATAATCAGACAGGTGAAAAAGCTGTTGAGCCAACCCAAACTGACAAGTTGCATTTCTCAGTGTATGATTTGTCTTTGAATGAGTCTAATACTCATCCAAATGCAGTTCGTCCCAATATAGAACAGGTCAAAATCAGATTAGTTACTGACAAAAAGAATGCTGAAGATGAACTTGTCGATAATGGTAAGCGTTCAGTGAAGAAACGTAAGAACCAAGGCAGTGGTGTACCACAGAAGAAACCTTGTCTTGATCTCGAAGAAGTTTGTTTAGAACATGGAAACCTCACCAAAACTAATGATTGTGTAGTAGAGAACTCTCAGTCCAAGATGTCAGAATGTAAAAAGAAACAAAGAAAGATTTGTATTAATAAATGTACATCCAAGGAAAATCACAACATTGAAGGCATATCACAGGCTAAGGATAAAAAAAAAACAGACAATATACAGAATTCTCCCAAGGATTCCCAAGTGCTATTCTCTGCTAAGTTAGAAGACACTTTCAGTAGTTCACCTCAAGAGAAGAAGAATGATTTAGTTGAAGAAGATATGGAACAGTGTAAGGAAAATACTTCAGAATCAAGAAGTGTTGTGTGTAAACAGAAAACAGACAAGCAAAAAACTAAGAAACCTTCAATGAGGCACAAGAAATTATCAAAACCACAAACCCTCTTTGAAATGCCACATAATGACCAAGATGATTCTTTATCCACCAAAAGAACTTCACTATCAACAGGAAAACTGAAACCCTTCTTTGATGATCCATTTAAAAAAGATGCAGATCACCTTGGTGACAAGGAAAACAAAGAGACTGTTTTCATTGTTAATAAATACACTGAAACTGCAGTTGAAGAAATGAAACGTAAGTTTTACTGTGTGGAAAGAAAAACAAATATATATTATTTTACTTTTCCAGGTGAAAACAGTCACGAACTGTTTCCTATGAAAATATTTTAACTCAGTACATGCAAACATTTGTAGTGGCACTTTGAAATTTGTCATTTGAAAGCTAAAATTGTTCAAATTGGGAAATACATTACTTAAAACTTTGGGATGTTTTAATTATTCATCAATTCATAAAAAATATAAAACATGATATCAGGATATTTAAATTTAAAAAAATCAGCAAGTATGTTTAGAGTAGGCATGAACAATTTGTCACCTTGTTAGAAGAAATTTGAATAAAGCTTTAAAGCTTCATCTAATACACCTTTCAACATTTTAAAATATCATTTAAATTGTAAATTATGTATTTTAAAAGCTTTGCAATTAATGTTTCACCCAATATTTTAATTTTTCAAAAATTCAAAATGAATATGTTAGGTTTAAGTTTAAAACCGTAAGATCTTCCAGAAATTTCTAGAAAATCCCACAATAATTTCTTCTCATTCTGGTTGGTGTAGCTGACTGATAAGCTTGCTAACATTGTCAGGTTGATCTAGTGAATGGAAAGGTAAAAAAAAAGATAGAAACAACATTAATGAAATAAAAGATGCAAGTAGGCTTACTAATTTTTGGTATGATACATTTAGGAGTCATTTCTAAAGATTTACTAATGTTACAAGTAATAGCTTTTCATTGGAGAAAGGAGGAAAATTCTGTATGAACACCAGCTTAATGTAGTTAAGTTACAGAATAATATGTTATAACAGTGAATGAAAAGATTCACTGGAGAAAGAACAAGCATTATAGGTAATGAATAAAAGGTAGTAACTCTCTTTAGTCAAGAGCTTCGTGTTATTTTCTGAAACACCCCAATCCTTGTATTCATGCTTAATTTAGTATTTTTCAAGCAGATTTTCCATTCCAAATGCAAGTATGCATACTTCCTGGATGTATATATGAAGGATTAACATCTCATAAAACAGTTTGACATTTCAAAATATCACAACAAACAGTGATTTTTGTATTGCTTGTGATAATGTAAACTGTTACAACAAACAGCATGTTGTAAATGCAGAAACAACCAGTTTAGTTCATATACTTGCATGTTAACTACAGTGCAGATTAATTAGCTGATACTACATTATAAACAAGGCATTTATGAAGCATACTAGTTTAAAAGCCCTTCAAAAATAATGGGAAACTAAAGCCTATCTAATTTGAATTTTCTGTTTTGCACTTGCAACTATGCTGCCTGTGACATAATAAAGAGCCTTTAGCTTCAGGAAGCCACAGCCTTGCATGTTAACTACAGTGCAGATTAATTAGCTGATACTACATTATAAACAAGGCATTTATGAAGCATACTAGTTTAAAAGCCCTTCAAAAATAATGGGAAACTAAAGCCTATCTAATTTGAATTTTCTGTTTTGCACTTGCAACTATGCTGCCTGTGACATAATAAAGAGCCTTTAGCTTCAGGAAGCCACAGCCTATCATGGACAATATTTCTTTTACCTATAGAGTGTCTCTTTGCAGCAATAATTTTTATCCCTTCAGTAAATACTCTATCATTATTATAAATTTGTCTTCATAACAAACAGCAGATTAATTTCACTTGGTGCTAAACATATCTGGTATAAAACTCCCTCCTTGATAAGTTTTCATATAGAAAAGAAAAAGCCGGAACTTAGGAGTTTTTTATGCCCATGTTAGCAACTGAATTTAACTAAAATGAGAATGGGCAATCGAAAGAGAAAGTATTATTTGAGAAAAAGTGGAATTGTAGTTGTGTAACTCATAAAATTCAGAGAAATCGAGCATGAATGACTGACACTTGGTTTTTGTTTACGATGACAGTGTACAAGAGTGCTTATACCATGTGCTTCGTTAGTTTTCTTTTGAGAGTTTAGTTACTAATGCGTTTTAATTTTTTTTGATGTTTTGTAATATATATGTGTGTGTAAAGTACGTAAATGTGCACATAGTGCACTGAATGCAGAAGATAGGAACAGAAATGCAAGTTAGCACATGCTCTGTGTCATGAAAATGCAAGTTCCAAAAGTCTAGCACAAGAACTGTACTTGGCTTAAACACAAAGTGAAGGACTAATTCCTGAATTTTATTTACTTTTGAAAAGAAATTTCTTTCATAGTTTTGGATATCTTTCTTGAACTTCAGTGTGTCAGAGTTTTATGCATATGTGGTCTGGGATTCTTCTGCAGTAGGTGTCTTTGACTTGTTGGTGATAAATTCAAACAATAAACAGACAGTACAGAATCCACTTGTTTTAAAATAATATATTCAAAACAGGTCAAATTTATGTACAAAAACTCTAAACCATAGGATATCACAGCTAAACTCTAAATAGTTATTTTCCTGTCAGAAGTCCACAAAGGCTGATTTAATTACTTTAAAATCCAGTTGATAAGACAAAATATTTTTCTTTACTTTTATCACAATAGTATCAGTGCTACCTCATAGGTTACAACAGTTGTACCTTGAACTTTAAATAATTATCTTCTTTTGCCCAAGTCCATACAGATGGGTTTAATTACTTTAGAATATCCTTTGACAAGACAAGTTATTCTCCTTATCTCTATTAAACTGTGAAACTGAATTTAAAATTTTGTTATGCCAGCTAACTTCATATTTTCTTTCCCTAACTAGTTTTCTGACTGAACTGCACCTTACTTTTTTCTTCACTTGTTCACCTATATTTGTATGTTGCCCAAATAAATTCTGGGATTTTCCCTAAGCTAAGAAGCATGATGATTTGACAAGATGCATTAAGCAAATGAGAAAAATATGGAAGATTTAAGCATGACATCAACAACATTATTAAAGCCTAGACAACAGTATAATTGCAAACACAGTGTACAACTCATTTAGAGTTACATTATTAAATTTTTGCAACTAATGCTTGTAAAATAATCCATCTTCATCACTCATGTTTTAAAAGCTAAACAATCATTAAATATTAAGACACAAAATGAACTAAATAACAACACACTAAATAGTCTTGTATATTCAACACTATATTTGCATAGTGCAGAAATTTTTATCTTATTAACTTTATACATTATCTAGGAATTATTAATTTAGTCTGAGTATATTATGACTTGAGAAACATTACTTGGGGTTTCACATAAGTAAACTGCTGGAGCACTCAGTAGATTGTTACCTCTGCCACACAGTGTTGATTATATTAAGCTTTCTACAAATGCAAAATTGCGTCCATATGTTCACTGTTGTCAATGAATAAGAATACTTTTTGTCATGTCAATGAGAAACAATATTCTACATATTTTGACCAAATTTTTGACTAAGTTATAAAGAAAAAATAGTGTCAAAAATTGGTGTTAATGTTAAAAGTTAGGAATTTTATTTGTGACCTTGCCCTTTACAAATTAATCACTTCTAAGTTAGGTAATAGCCCAAATGCATAATAATTTTAATCCAAATTTATTAGACTGTTTTTAAGATATTTTGTTGATAAACACATGCACTGGGGCAAAAACACAACCTCTGTCCACTTTCAATGGTGGAGATAATAAGACGTAGTCTAGTTTCACATTTCTGTACTGTTAATAATAAAGCAATTTTTCTTATGTTTAAGTGTTTTAAAGAACAAATAAAATAATTTTTTTTTAACAGTAATGGGGATGCATATAAACATTTAAGTCAAGGAAGCAGATTTCCAAATAGAGTTATTAGCAGCAATATTATAAATATTAATTTGAATTATTAAGAGTTTACTTTCAGTAATAAGTTGTATATTGAAGTCTGGTTTCAGTTATAATTTGTAGCAGTATAGTAGTTGGTTCATTCTGTTAATATTAAGTGAAGGAGAAAGGAATGTTTAAGGCATATCTACTCTAGTCAGTTACTTTAGTCACACGTGTTTCCCTTGTTAAGCCTCGTATTTCATCTAATTTTTATTATCCAGTGACAGTTTTCTCTTGACAGCTAAAACATGCTGCATCCTTAAGACTTCAGTATTTTGTGTTCCATCTAATTCTGTATCTTTCAACAATATTACCATCTCTGAGTTAGAGTATTGTTTATTCAAAAATGTACACTTACCATTGATTTAAGTGAACATTTTGGTTTCTTTAAAAATTTTGAGGCAAGTGCATCAGTTATTTTTTCTTCTTTTTTGGATTCCTTCATAGTGATAATTCCTTCTGGAAACATGATCTAACTGCAAGTTTGAAAGCTTACACTTAATACATCAAAAAGTTTTATTTTGTTATTTTACCACAATTTAAGAACTATTTTCAAAACTTACATGATCTAATACAGTTCAGATTAAGAGCTGGTATTTAGTGTTTTTTCTCATGACAACCTCCATTCTTTCAGAAAATACAGCATTGTCACAGAAAGTCGCAGCTTTTGAGGTACTTTTAACAGAACAGCCCCAACTTTGTCTTGTTTTAGGGAAGCTTCCTCCAACTTTGTCATTGCATGAAAGAGTAGATTTGTGGAATAACTTTTACTGTTACCCTAATTGCAGTTAGATTTACTTAGACAATCTACTGAATACTGAATATGCTTTGTAAGAATGACATTTAAATTTCCATGCTGCTCTTGGAATACATCTTTCACTGTCTGTATTGTGAAATCTAATTATGCCTGTTGCTCGACACTTAATTTCTGTTGTAACAAACTTTTGCGGAGGACAGAAAGTTTGATCATAGACCACACATCTTGCTAAACTTTTTAATGAAACTTTCAGTTGGTGCTGGCTCTTTAGATAGGGTTTAAAAAGAAGTCTGCTGAAGCTGCATTGCTTGGTGGTGACTGGTTTGTGTTTGAATAGGGCTACTGTTTCTTCAGCCATCCTAGACAAGAAAACAGATGAGATTTTTGAACCTCTGACTAGTTTAAAAATATTACTTACTGTTTTATTAATGGCACCAGGACATATGCCATGGTTTAATTCAGTAGTATAAAAATTCATTTTGATGTAAGGATGAGAAATGTACTTCCCCAAACTGAAATTATACTAACCCCAACTGTTTTTTTTTCTTGTTCACTGAAATGACTAAATAATAACAGAAAATGTACATATATATATATGTATGTGTGTGTGTTTGTTTGTTGCAATATTGTGTACTACAGTGTTACAAATCTGAAAATTATATTTAAAGTTGAGCACCCAGAATTTTGTTTTTTATCTGAGGTCAAATTAATATTCTTTATAATTTCTTACAATTAATTCTGATTTATTTTAAGAATATAAAAATGAGCTTGACAGAAGTCACACAGATTGTACAGTTTTATATTATATTACTAATATTTAATTTGGCTAACTTTTGTACAGCCTGTTGTTATAGTATCAAGCAGATATATTAAGTAGTAAGTTAGTAGGTTGATTTCTGAAGTGTTAAGGTGGCAAAATGGAACAAGTGTGTTTGGCCCCAGTGTTAAAAGTACCTAACGTCACTGTCTTAAATATAATAGGTATGTTAAATTAAAATGATAAGAAGCATTTAGCTTAGCAAGTTAAGCTTTTGTTCTTAATTATTGTAGATATAATTCTAGTATTCTTTTTAATTTCTTGTAATTATTCACTTTAATTACGATAATACAGTAGCCGACTTGAATTAGTTTATGCAATTATTAGCCGGATTGTTGATGCTGGACTGAACCTGTGTTTGTTTGTCTTTAATGTTGATTAGAGAGTAGCAGTCCTGACCTCCACCTTGTGATATTAAAAGTACACTTTCCTTATATTTACATTGAGAACTTTAGGAAAAAAAAGATTTGTAGTACTAATTAAAAGTTACTACACTAAAACATAACTGAATAACATGCACTTGAAAAAAAGTAGCAGTTGTAGAACCAGTTATACCCCTGTGCTCAGTGTTTCAAAGTGAGGATAACACCATGCTTTCTGAAGTGCTCACTGATACACATGCTGGGACAGATCTTATTTTTGCCAAGTGCTATAAACTAGTGTGTAACCAAACTAAGGTTAATACTATTCACCACATTATATGTGTTGTAGATGTAAGATTTGTAGGCAAATCAACCAATCTACATTAGAAATGTACTAGTATTTCTGAAGTATTGAAAATAATATTACTTAATTCATAAATGTATAAAACAATGTGAAATCTTTGGTGGGCCACCTTGCCTACATATATATTAAAAATTAAAACAACACCCAACAGTCTGACACTCATAACATGTTTTTTTGTTATACAAAAGTTATGCTGAGTTCTGAGTGGGTAGTCTGATCATATTCACCAAATACAGTTGTTTATCAGTAAGAGTTTACATGGATAAATAAGTAACCTAATCCCAGTGTAAAATAGTCATGAAGGTCAGAAAATTTTGTAAATGCAAAACTACATGATGGAATATTTCAACTTAATCAGTAATTGCGTCGGTTGTGTTTGTATATCCGGTTTAGTATGTATTAGTCTGCCATTCATAAATGGACTACTGATCTTCCAAAATCTTAGTACATAAATTGATAAGGATGATTTAGTCTTTTCTGTTACTGACTCATTTCACTATTTTCCCAGAGAGATCAGAACTGTAATCAAGTTGAAACTCCAACAAAACATATCTCTTAGACACCTCTCCATATTTGAAACTGTTACCTTATTGACACTCAATGTTGTCAGATATTAGGTTATATTTTATCTAGAGTAAGTGCAGTTTTCGATAAGGACTTAGATGTATGTGATCCATTGTTCTGGTTCCTAGACTAGATATTTTATTATAAGACCACAAAGGGAATTAAGGGAACCCCACAAAGGCTCATTTTGCATTCAGTGTTCAAACTACTATTCTCTGAGAATGGTATGTGACAATGCCTCTTCAATCTGGTTCCTTGAATACTGATTTTGATTACTTCTTGTGGCTTATGTCACATGACTTTTGCTTTCATTCCTTCTCAAGAGTGATTGTAAACTATTTCTGTTGTCTAATCTAATCCCTGTATGCTCATTCAGGAATTCTTTCTGGAGAGTTTGTAGAAGAAAATTAAAATGTTATTTTTGGACATGTTTCTTTTAAGTACATTTCCCCTACATTTTGGGGAATTTCTATAGAAAGTGTACACAGACAAAGGTAGCTAGATGTGATATTGACTGACTGGACAAAGATTATTCAGAAAGAGTTTATGAAGTGACTGATTACATCAAACTAGATTTAACAAACCCCTCACAATCCAGAAGGGGACATTTTTATTGAAAACAACAACAATAATTACTGCCCAATCCAGTTTTTCTTAATTTGCACTTTTTTTGGGGGGGGGCTATGAAGAAGGCAGTCACCTACAAAGGCTGTGAAAAGTGATTTGATGTGATGAGGTGAGCAAAATCCATCAGAGCATCACGAATTTAACAGCCAAGCACAAAAAGTATGGATGTCTCTAAGTGACATGCAGAGTTATTCAGGAACCTTTAAAAACCACATAGATAGATACTGTGCAACAAGACAAGTACATTATTATGCTTGTAACTGCTTTCATAGTGTTCCTGCCTGTTCATCCTATTGCTGACTATCGTGATATTTTGACCGTTTCTTCCAAATTAAAATAAGTTAGCAGAAACATGAAAGGTTAGCATTTGCTTAATTAATGATGCTGAATTTACTTCTTGTGGGTAGATTTTAATACTAGCTAGTATTGAGACATGAAAGTGCTATATTTAAAAAATTTAACATTAAAAAATGAATACTTCTCTCAAAGCTGTCTCAAGAAATATGTTCAAAACCATCCTTTTAACCGAACTCTATATTTTGACACATATCTAGGAAAATAACTCAAAAGTTGGATGATATAGTATTCAAATTTTATTTCAAGGTAAAAATGTTAAAACATATTCTGTTGTAGGGTAGGTTCTTTTATATTTCTTAAAATATATAATCTGATAGCTAGGAAAATGACTGAAAAGTTTGGTGATATGGTATTTGAATTTTCATTCCAAGATAAAAATGTTAAAATATATTCTGTCGTAGAGTAGCTTCTTTTGTACTTGTTAAAAATAATGCCAAATATAAGTCATATAATGATAGCAAATTAACTTCTTTTATAATGTCTCTAGGGTATGTTCATTTTGATATAAAGTTGTAAGCCTAAATTCAAATAGGATGTTTCAACAGAAATTTTGATAAATGGTTTGCCTAACTGACAAATAAACTTGCAGATTTCCATGGCTAATTTAACTGAGTAACTGAATAGCTACAATAACTATCACCACTACACAGATATGAATCATTCATTGAATACCTTTTATTTTTCAAGTTACTCACTTTTATCAGTGTTTTTGGTCTCAAGACCACCCTTCCAAAGTTCTCGACTCTCTGGGTCTCAGTCTTGGTATTTTGCAGATTTTGTAACTGAAACTGACTAAATTTGACATCATGGGTGTTTGTATCATTTACACTGACAACATGATAGTTGAGGTTGGTTATGGAAAAAGAAAGTAAAATAGGGAAGGAATTATGTAAAAAGAAGGAAAAAGAAATTTGAAAATTAGCATGGAACAAAAATTACTTAAGGTGAATTAAATATAAAGAATCAAAAACACAAACAAAAGCATGTTTAGTTGGAGATAAAGAGACATGTACATGTTCTATTTTTTACAAGCAGAGCTAAGAATTAAGTGGGTAGCAGTTGTATATCCTTGAAGTCCATTTTCTATTTAATGACATGCTGTTGTTTTTTATTTATGTACAAAACACAGTTGGTCCAATATATACACTAGAGATTCATATTTTATTTATTAATACTTATAACTTAATATGTATTAATTTGAATAAGACATGCATACTTTTGATGGTCATGAAAATTACACAATTAGTTTAAGTTCCCAGGTTTCTTTTGTTAACTTTTTTTTCACTTGTTTAACACTTTACTTGTAATTTTAACCATCTTTATATTTTTTAAAATTCCAAATCTTCAACACTACATTTAAAAACCAACCTAAACACTTTTCTGTTGTTACGGTAGATGTCATAGATAGTTGTAAACTTATTGCTGCTGCTCACTTACTTATCCCTAATTGAAGGAAAATACTTTCCAAAAACAGTCCACTTAGGTTTGTTTATTTGAGGTTTTAAGTAGGTAAGAGTAAAGCATTGCATTTAAGAACTAAGTAGTTTTAAAAAAGAAAAATTTATTTGAAATTTTTAACCATTTAAAGCAGTGTTTTTTGCTAAAAGCTTGAAATTTTCTAGTTTCAAGTGGTATCACTTGGCAAATGTAGTTTTTTTTTAATGAACATAACTAGTTTAAGTTTATGAAAATCTCTTACATGTGTTAAAAACTAAACATGATTTCATTCTTAATGATTGTGTCACAATGAATCATCACTGAAGAAATGCATGTGTTCGTTTAGAGACTTATCACAGTGTATATCTACTGTGACCAGACAGTAGAATATTTTTGTTTGTAAAATGAGAAATACGTAAAAATTTGTATTTATTTTTTTTAGAATCTGAAGACCAAAGTTGTCCAAGACAGAGACGAACAGTGTCCCGGGTTTCATACAAAGAATTACCTCTTAACAAGTAAATATTGCATTATTTAGCTTTTCAAAGACAAAAGAGAGTTGTATACATCACTCAGGTTATGGTGTGATTTTGTTGAAATATCAATTATTTTGCCTGAGAGTTGAAACAAAATTGACAGTTCTGTTACACTAGATTTGAGATACAACTTATGTGTAAGGATGTAATTAATACTTGATTTTAGACATGTGTATATATGTAGTGTAGAATATATCATTGTATAAGTAGCCATTTTGTGCTAACGTTGAGCTCTCCATAGAGAAAATTTGATGGACCATCAAAATTTTATTCAGTTATCAGTTAACTGTGATAGAAACTTTTGTTTTCCTCACTGATGGCTGTCACTTCATTGTAACAACTGTTCAGTGTTTTGTTTTGACTGACTCTTGTTTCTAGAATGGTTTCTCATTGTTATTGTTTTGTGTTTTGTTGACAATCTTTCTGTGTTATCAGATGTTGCAACATCTGAAAATTGATTTTTCCCTATATGAAACTGCTACTACTCATGTTTCCTTGTCTTTTTTACATTATTTAACTTGTGCAGTTGCAGTGGAATGGCATATTAAACATTAAAGTTTGTTTAATGAGAAAGAAGTCAAAGGAAAAGGAAGAATCCTTCCTTGAACTCTGGTACAAGTGGATGAGTTCAGTGACACATTCTCTTTATGGACAGGATGCTAGCCCATCACAGGTTAACCTTCCAGTTAATATCTGGCATCCATCATAAAACAGGGTTGATTAAAACAGTTGAGGACATGATAAGATATTGTAAGCAAGTTTTAAATTCACAACCAGCTAAACCATGACTACAAATTTCAAAGCCACTGAGCTACATTCCTTTTATTTGGAACAAGTATTCTGTAAGATTTTGGTGAATAGCTGTTCAGTTTAGTTTTTCTTGAAAACCATGAGGAATATTGAGCCAGCACTAAACATTAATTGTTGTTATTTGCTGGAGGGTTCACTGAATGATTAAGGCAGATATTTTCAAACATATTGATGTATATATACATTATGTTTAAATAGTTGTTTTATTCCTTAGTGTTTAAATAGTTGTTTTATTCCTTAGTATTCATAGAGTCTGACCTTTCTTCTGCAAATAGTTCATCTCATATTTTCCTTTTTTTGAGGACATTAGCTTCCTTAACTTAATGTTTCCATAATAAAGCATACCTCTGTGATTTCTGAAAACCATTAATGTTCCAAGGAATGTTTTGATGAGACATTTCAGACTTATAGTACTGCTTTTAATCTTTCTGCACATCCATAGAACCAGTTTCAGCTCTAACATGTGACCAGAACAGTTTTCAGCCTACATTTTATATCCATGATTTTGTTTCCAATTGAAACTGAAATGTATGTTCATCTTCTTCAGCTTGAAGTTAAGTTTGTTCATCCACCAATGTAGAACCAAGGGTGAATGTGTTAAGTTTGTTTCTATATGTTGTACTGCACACATCAGGATTCTCTCTTTCCTGGCTGGTATTGCTCTTGAAGCAATAATACCTTTCCACCACTTTGAAGCAGACATTTTTCTGGCTCTGGTCATCATTCTTGGTACATATCCATACAAGCTGTTTAAACTGCAGCCTTCTTTGTGAAGTCATTATGTATTTTTCTCTCATTAACATACACACATAGCTTCTGCAACCTTCCATTAGTGGGATGTTACAGTAATATTTTTTTCATGGAGGAGATGTTTTCCTAAATATGCATAACTTAGAATGAATTGGGTAACACAGTTATCAAGTGTTCACAAGGTTGTTGAAAACTTGTGAAATAAAGCTCCTTCTTGATCTATCCAGTTCAAAAATGGTCATCCATTCAGTGAGAAGTTTCAAAAAATTGACAGTTTATCTCAGTTTACTGATTTGTTGGGGTAGGCATATCTTTTTCCAAAAGTTGCTAAAGCCTGGAGTGTTGAAAGAAAAGTACAGTGGAGTCCCAATATACTGTTACTGACAATTTCACAAAGATAACTGTTCTTCTCTTTACCTGAATGTGAGAGAACAGGATAATCATAAACTGAGAACCTAGTATCCACTTTACAACATTCTTACATTGTGTTCATTTGTGCAGTATGTCTTTATCTTCATAATGTCATCCAATATAAGTAATACTATTATAATGGGATGGGCATGATATTTCTATGTGGGCCATGTATTTGTCTAGTATCATACTGACAGTCATGTAGACCAAACTTTTTTAGTCTGAAGTTCCTTCCATGTGAATAATAGTTTGAGACTCCCCAACCTATAACTTTAGCATGGTGATAGTAAAAAAACCAGTAACCTCTCTTTTCAACATAATTTTTATTGGGTTATTTTTTATTTAGAGTTAAAATTAATTTAGCACCCTTGTTTTGGGCCCATTTTTGGTGGCCACTTAAAAAAAAACTTCATAGCTTCCATGTTGGGGTGCACTTCTCCTTTTGGAAAAGATTGATGAAGACAAGTGGTACTGATTTAGTAATTATTCATTTAAATTATTACTTCCACCATCACAGTAAAGACTCAGTGTGTACTTCTGCCATCACCTTTACATTGCAATTGGCTTTTGAATTCTGCCAAATTAACAAAGTGTAAATTAATGAGTGTAAATTAGTATGTAGCTAATGGGAAATTTAACTTAAATCAGTGCTAATGAAGGTTCTAGGCCCTTGTATTCAGTTTCACCTTTATATTTTATATTGAAGAGAATAAAGGACAACTTACCAGTGTGGATTTTGGGTTATTTTTTGTGTTATACCTGTATGTATTGTTTTTGCTGCTCTGTTGTCATAATGTTAAACTATTGGAGTTTGAATGATACAGAATTTACTTAGAGATGACAAAAGTATTTGTGATTGTGGCTAGTATCTTTGTCAAATGCATGGAACAATTTCAGACTGACTCTTTCATCTCTGTCTCCAGAATACAAGTCAGCCTCCTGACACTTTTTTTTTAGTAACATCAAGGGCATGCATTTTATAGTTTCAGCAGTAAGTAACTCATTCTTAGTGAATAATCTGTTATATGTTCATCTCAAGTATCAAACTCACAAACTGCAGCATATACTGTATCTCTTGAATATTTAATAGTACAACAGCATAAAGGAATTTCAGAAGCTGTTAACCAGTCTTGTAATGTGAAGTATGTTTATTGTTACAATGCAGGCACCCTGTAGCCAGTTTATTGAAAAGCTGTTGAGAAAATTAGTTATTTTCTTATCTGTATGTTAGAAAAATATGGTTGTTGGTGGTTTGTTCACAATTAGTACAACTTACTTATTGTAGATTCACTCCATTTTTATTTATTTTATCCAAACTGATAGTTATAACACCCACCTAAATTTTGACTTAAAAATGAAATAGGGTGTAATATTATTACTATTAATATTTCAAGGCAGTATTACTGATTATGTAATTATGTTTGATTTATTAAAGTTAATTTTTACACTAACTTTAAGGGCCAAAAGAAATGTAAACTTAGCATTTTTATATCTGTATGTGAGAAATTAATCATTAATTGTTTCAGTATTGTGTATAAGTAAGCTGGTGACGAGTTCCTGAACTAATTACCCATTCTACACTTTTGTTTACTAGCTAATGGGAAATTTAACTTAAATCAGTGCTAATGAAGGTTCTAGGCCCTTGTATTCAGTTTCACCTTTTATATTTTATATTGAAGAGAATAAAGGCCATTTAACTGTACAGCTGTTGAAGTGGTAATAAGTTATCAAATCCTTGGTAGATATTTCACAAATCATGATAGGACCAAATCTTCACTGACAAAGCAAATCATTATTTTGTGGTAAAATTATATTATCATATGGTGGCTTTTAAATGTATAACTCTTTGCTTCTATTTTGTAGAAAACTACGCCAGGGAGATGCATGCTCTCTCAATGTTTGTTCAGATGTTTCTCCTACCTTTAGTGGGAAAGAATCACGTGGAACCAAGAAAAAAAATAAAACAAAAAGTAAGAAGAAAACAGCTTTGGATTATTTAATAATTTTGTTTTCTCCCAAAGAGAAGCCAATATAGGTCAAATTAATCCTTGGAAGAATGGAAATTGAGCAGCAGAGAAGTATGTCCTTCCAAACTTAAATGGCAAACTGGAAAAGTGGGAGAGACTAAGATTACATAAGTGTAAACATATCCTTAGCAGGTTTCGAACAAATACTCAATCTTGCTAGCATGATTAAATGTCAAGATATTGACATTTCTCTACTTTTATTATGCAAAGTAAGGTATTCCAAATTCTTTCATTATATTAAGAATTAATTGTTTTTCCAGAACAAGGTTTCAGGTTCTCTTTTTTATAAGCTGCTCCAACCAACACACAGTTTCTTCTCATGCTTTTGTGGTAATGTATGAAACAATTTTAACATTGTATATAATTCCAACAATTTCCTGATAAAATAAACTAGCAATTATAAAACTCATAAGTGAAATTTGACACGCAAACAAAAATTACCAAAATATGTGAATATTGTATTAATTTTCTAGAATGTATTTCAACAGATGTTTCTTCTTTTAGTAGGTAACATAAATAGAAGAATGGAAACCTGTGCTGAACCAGAAAACAATGATCTTGTTATAATATGATTTCATATACATAACCTATTAGTGGATCAGACTTTAAGGCCATAGAATGTGACATTGTTTCTTGCAGAGGGTTTGTTCCAATCTAAACTAAAGGAAGTTTTATAAGAAACATTTTATTATTAAACTTTAGGTAATTAGATGAACTTGTATGTGAATGCATAC
Source organism: Tachypleus tridentatus (assembly GCF_004210375.1). Lineage (NCBI taxonomy): Eukaryota > Metazoa > Arthropoda > Merostomata > Xiphosura > Limulidae > Tachypleus > Tachypleus tridentatus. The sequence continues at coordinate 109,275,817 of NC_134836.1, read as the reverse complement.
AGTCATCTTTGAGAATGGTTATGGTAAAAAAGAAAGAATGAAGCTGAAAAGTGGTGTGTGGAAACAAGATTGTTTTGTAAACATTACACATTTTTTAGCATTAAAGTTGGTTTGTGATCACAAGAAACTCGAAGTGAATGAAGATTTATGTTTTAATTAACTTAATGGTACATAGAAAATTAATTTTTTTAAGGACTTGTGTTGGATTTCTTTCTTTACAGGTAGTTATAGAAACAGCTCAGACTTGGTGTCAAGAGAAGAACTGTGCATGAAAATGGAAAATATTTTGAATACTGAAGAAAACAGCATAACAAGTATGCCTTCAAGTTAAGAAAGTTACTTTATTTCTTTCAGAATCTAATTGTTAGAAACTTCATTTTTATTCCAATGAAGTTGTATTTTGTTGCAGACTTCAAATTTAGTTTTATTATTTTAACCACTTATCTAAAGATGTGTAAAGCAGTATACTGCACTGACTTCCTACTATTATTGCTATATTTTATCAGTCATTTTACTACCAGTAAGCATTTATAATTTTGAACATTTCTTCCTGTATGTAATACTGTCAGAGATATAATGTATTATTCTATAAATACTAAAATTATTGCATTACAGAATATTTCTTCTGAGCATTTCGACATCATGTAATATTAGTGTTTCATCCCATTTTGTTAGCTTATTTTTTATTCATAAAATATGTAAATAAACACATTTACATAGTATTCAGATTTGAGATAATTTATCACAGTTGTTTATTAGATGTAATGGATCTTCTGACAATCTGATACAAAACAGTGCAAGATTCATTTAAGAGATTCCATTAAAAGTTGTATAAAAAAAAAGAAAGTGCAACTGTGTTTTGTGTGTCCAGAACTTTTTCATATCTGAATCGCTAACTTTCTCTGGACTTTACTTATAATCTTAATATTCCTGAAAGATTTGAGAGAAATTCTCCATTAGTATGAATTTTATGATTGTAGAACTTCCCACACTCTCAAAGGGTTGATGGCAATTTGACAACTTTGATATGTAGTGTAGCTTGTCCAAAACATATAAAGAAACATTTATAAACAGCATCTCTGAGTGTCAAACACTTGGTATATTGAGAATAGGTATCACATACATCTTGTTCATGTGTACTGCTGATTTGGTGGGAAAAATGTTTCTTTTTTTAATATGAAGTGATCTATTGTTAACTACACCTGTAGTGTGTTATCAAACAAATGCCAGCCACTTCACCATCAAATATGATGATTTATTCAAACCTTCACCGGTAGGTGCTCCTTTCTCTTAGTAAACAAACAAGTGTTAAATCCATTAATAAATTAATGTGAAATAATAACAGTTTATTTAATATTATAGGCCCATATCACATGAAACACACAACCTTAAATATGATAAATAGCTAGTGTGTAAAATCTCTGAAATGTACTTAGTTATATTTGTAATTGAATTTTCAAAATCAAGACAGATTTCTCATTCTTGATCATTTGTAATTATTATGTCTGAAAGATCTTGTTTTATAGAATTTTTTAAGGGGGGAGGGGAAGTAAAATAACTAAAAGTTGCTATGAAGAATAGTTAGATCAAACTACACTTTTTTTCACCTAGATATAAAAAGAATAAGAGGCAGTGATCTGTCTATAAGCATTATAACAAGAGCAAAGTTTACTTACCTCTTGCTTGAAATTCATTTTGGATGGATAGCTAGCTAGTTACCCATCAGTTCACTGCACTGTGCAGTTTACAAATAAACAATGTATGCCATTGTCAAAATTACAAGTCTCTCCTCCTTAATGACATAATTGACAACTGAATTTTACCAGATGATGAAAAACACTGAGTCTACACAAAATGTCGTGCTGTATTTATCAACCTTTGGGTATCAAATCACATGGTGAACTTATGTAGACTTCTCTCGAAAATCTACATGATCAAAGACAGACTTATTAACATGATATAGAATCTAAGTGGAAAATGCAGCTGTTGGAGACCACAGTGGAGCATCCTAGCTTCTATCCTGTTCATTATCTAAGCTAAGGACTAGCCCATACAGTTTCACCTACTACATTAACCTTGCTATCACCATCCAAGCCAAAGAAACCTTGTCTAAAGAACTAGGTGGGAAAGTGCAGGTCAACCTCTTTTACTTGCAAAATTAGAAGGTAAACAGCAAGCTAAAGGTCTAATAGAATGTCACATAACTGGACTTCTGTGAGTAACTCTTGAACACATCAGGAAACTTGCCAGAATGAAATAGAGGGCTGACAACAACCATCAGGGTCTCTGCACTTACCCTCTGGTATTCCTGTTCTAAGTACAACTCAGGTTTGGGAACTTTGAAACTCGTGCCAAAAATCTTGACTCCATGCTCAACAACTGTTGAATCACCACAGTATGGCTAAAGCCATCTGACACAAACAGCCTGTATGGAGTGGCTTAAATTACCACACACATGTGAAAGTAAAGAAATGCCTGATATCACAAAATATTTTATGCAGCTGAACTGAACCATTTAATACTATGGCAGAAACAACATGTTAAAAAAACACACACACTCCACCTCCAAGATCTTTCACACATCAATTCAACATCTTCAAAAGAGCAGAAAAGGGCTGGAGTACATGAAAATCCCTCAACTGCCTGTGTTGTCAGGTTAGCAGGTTTAGGGCCACCATCTACTGTCTGTTCACAGCTCCAGGTCCCATGCATAGAAGACCTTGCTGTGTTCAGCACTTGATGAAGCCATATATGGATAGGTGTACAAGTCAGGAAAAAAGAAGTGTGTTCCAAACAATTCCTTTTAATATTTCTATGTTAAGAATTTAACAGGGTAAGGTTGGTGTGTATGAAGTTACACCACCTGATACATGTATTTAAATATCTCTTTGGGTAAACAAGTATGAGTCAAGAAACTCCTTGTTTCTGTATAAATACTTTAATGGAGTAAAGTGGGAACGTTTACTTAATCCACCTGATACATGTATAAACATCTCACAGAGTTAAGAAGTGTGAGTAGTTAATCACCCAAGTTGTGCATACACTAACAACAGGATTTCATCTTCTCCAATGGGAAGTTCAGGTCACAGCTAGTGGATAATACATAACCAAAACGTAAGCCTCAAGTGGAAGACAGAATGATGGCAAGGGTATTTACTATACAATATGCTTACATTGTACCAATTCTGCACTGCAAACAAGATTTTTAAAGAAGAAAAAAGATGTCAAAATATTACAAAAAAGCTTTATAAGAACAATATATTATAAAGACTGCCTATGTGTCATGAGTATTTTATCCAACTGTCAATTTTATGTCTAACACTAAAAAGGAACATGAAAATAATGAAATAAAAACAGATCACAGTTAGTGGGTGTGTATTTGATTTTACACCTATATCACAATATTCTACATTAATGGCCAAAACTACACAAAGTGCTACACCCCCATAGTTATTAAACACTACATTAATGTCCAAAACTACACAAAGTGCTACACCCCCATAGTTATTAAACAGATATGCAGTGCTAAGAAAATGGTACCCCTGTCACATCTTGCAACCCAGACTAAAAGATACACACTAACTAAAAACTTACACTGCATGACTTTAAGCTATATTAACTGATCCTAGCATTTTAATACTTGTCTGGTTTTCTATTAGTAACTTCACAATAAATATGTATAATAACATATATTAAACATTTTAATCAAGGTATCTACATAGAAGAGAACTAAAAATACATACCTTGTATTATGACTTGTAACAATTGGAATGCATTATTTTATCAATTGAACACTTGCTAAAAATATATTTTCGACCATAAACTCAATAACATCTCAGAAGATTTTACTAACCCAAGAAGTTTACATTAGTCCAAAATCAATATACTAAGATAAGAATAATGGTTAAAATAATGAAACTAACCTTAAGGAATAGAACTTGCAAAATACACAATAAAAACTAGTATTTGCTTCATGGATTATGATTTTACTACTGATTCTCTAGAAAAGTGCAACATCAGTATACATGACAGTATAAATCTATTTAAGAATGTGTAGTGGCCAATGAAGGTTGAATAAATGGCTCCAATAAGATTCTAGTTTACCTTGATTTTTTTTTCTTTCTAAATATATGAAACTATCTGGTAACCTATGATGTTCAATTTTATATTCTGTACAGTATAACTAATTTAAGTCAAGTTTCCCAATATTTGTACTTCTGTTGGTTATTATCTTGTATATCTTACTTGTCGCTTATGCGTAATGCAGAAAGTGAAACACTTGATATTAAAGTATTATGTTGGACCTGTATGCTGGAACATTTATAAAACATTATTTTAATAAATGCATGTATGGATTTAGTGAGAAAGAGAATTTGATTTTTTGTTAATGCATATTGTGTACTATTTTTATAGAAACATTTATTGTTAAAATGACAAAAGTTTTTCTATAGCTCTGTGGTTTGAAATGTTATGTTTTTTGCTCAGTACACAGCAAAAGGAAATATCTGTACAGAAAATCAACTCTGAATAGTAGCATTTGACCTGAACAAAACAATTTTTATTCAACCATCACTTACAGAAAAATTCCTCTGCAGCAAGGGGAGAGGTGAACTGGACACAAAAACATTCACACACAATCCAAGGACTAGGAAAAGTAAAGGTAAAAAATTAGCTGCCTTGAGTGACCTCTCATAGCCATCTATTTCTGCAACCAACAACCACACGACATTACAAGCTTTCACTGATAATTTGGTGACAGAATGAACATTCACTTAAAAACAAGTTGAAAAGTCAGAAGATATTTTAACAGCAGTATTATACTCAAAATTCATTCTTTAACTTTTTATTCAGTTTTACACACACAGTTGGTAAACAAAGTAATTGACTTCTTTTCTGTTCTTTTTTTTGTTTGTTTGAGGAGAAAAAACCACAACAACTGATAGATAGCTAGTGGAAACATTGCTTTGGACTGGGAATATCTTTAAGCTTAGTATAAAAGGTTAACTTTTCTGTTGGGTTCAGAAATCTAAGGCTACAGGGAGGCTCCTGAAGTGAATGTGACAATCTAGTATCAAATGGTGATCATGTGAACATGAAGTACAAGAAGACATAATGATGGCAATGGTATTTACTATACAAAATGCTTACACTCTACCAATGATGCACTGCAAACAAGATTGATTTAAAAAAAATAAAAGAGAAAAAACCTCAAAAAGTATTACAAAAAAGCTTTACAATATATTATAAAGACTGCCTATATGTCATGAGTATTTTATCCAACTGTCAATTTTAAGTCTATAAATAACACTTATAAGGAACATGGAAATTATGAAACATATCAGTACTTCAATATACTAATGCTGTATACAAACTTCCAAACTTTTATTTCAAAGCTCAAATCAATCACAGCCACCAAATACTAATGTACAGATTTTCACAGTTTAAACGAGTCTACCACACAGAAGCACTGGAATCAAGTTGTTTCTTAATAAAATCACATGACTTCCTACTAACATTAATGGGCAGACTTAAAGTAGTGATAAAATGATAATTAGGAGACCAATCATCCCCAGTCAACTAAATCTTTCAGAGAAGTTTACATCAGATGATGAAAAGATGAAATATTAATTAGGAGACTGGTTACCTCTAGTATACCAGATCTTCAAGAATGTTTACATAAGACTGTCATGAATTATTAATTAGGAGACTGATTACCTTCAGTAAACTTAAGTCTTTATGAAATGTTTATGTTATGATAAATAATTGAGAGGTTCATTGCCTATAATTAATAAACCATTCAGAAATGTTCAGAATAAATTAAAAAAGAAACCAGAACCTGATAACCTTCAGTCTTATGATTCTTTCAGAAACATTTAGATGAAACAACAAAAGGTGGAAGTTCAACTAAAGATTTCTAAGTTTATATTCAGATACTAATGGAATGTTAATTAACAGATTGATAACAAAGTAAACTATAAAAAATATATATAAAAAACTAAGACAGTAAAGTTTTGTAATTATTTTAAGTAGTGTAACACCAGTTATGAACACACAAAATACAACTGCCCAAAGTTTCTAAATCAAATCAGATAATTTTATATTTCTTACTTATAATCACAGGTTATTCAAGCAACTGACCAGTTCTCCAGAAGTTTTGGTATTGTTTTAAGTGAAATATTAATGAAGCATTAATTAGGAAAACGAATGTATCTAATACAGTGAATTTTCAATAACTGGTGAACAGCACACAATGCTGAAATGTTCATTACAGTACTGACACAATTTATGGTAACATAAATCCTTCAAAAAGTAATTCATATGAAACCTGTAATTAACTTTCAACTAGAACGTTTAGTTTTAGTAATCTCAGTTTTTCTCAAATAAGTGATTATCTTGGGTAAACCAGTCCCTTCAGAACTAGTTTACATTACATATTAATAAAACATTGACTAGGAAATTCTCTGTACTAAATCCTGTACAACATGAGTTACTTGAGTAAAGTAATGTTTTCCTTGTTATTACTTCACTTGCTCCTCAAAAGGTATTATGAGATAAATCCAAATAAAACTGGAAATAATTCACAATTCATTCTAATTACTTGAATGTATAACCACACCACATGATTTTAATACATAATTAATGAAATGCTGCCAACCTTTAACAATCCTGTACAGTTTCAATCTTAGAAATACTTCATATTAATATTGGTTAAAATCATTTGTTAAAATAAAGTCAAACACGAATTTTAAACTTCATTTTTTTAGTTGAAAGTATGTTGACACAGCTGTAATATTTTTTTGTCAAAACATGAATGAGAGGTAAAGATGTGCAATAAAGTGTTTGCTTTCTTTTTGAACATATCTTGTAATGTTAGTGCACCTCCCATTGAGCAAGAAGTTTAACCATCTGTTGTGCCCATGTCCCCAAGAAATACATGACTAGAATTTTCTTACTAATTACCTTCCAGGTAAATACAACAGACTTCACTACAAATACTGCTAATCTTCAAAAAATTATCTAAAGTAATTTTACAAATTATAATGTAAATGGTAAACTTAAAAAAAATTAATGACATTTTAAAAATGGGTTAGGGATGGTTGTTCGCAGGTTATTATTAACCTAGAACAGTATATAATGTCCTATGATTAATTAGATAAATGAAAATACTATGAATTAATCTTCAAAGTAATTCTATAAGAATTAGTAGTGACTTAAAAATGAGAATTTCATAAAGCTTAAAAAGTTAATACATAAAGGTTTACTGGGAGGGGGGGTAACAGCATGTAAAACAATAAACTAATTTCAGTTTTTCTTTTATAGAGAACTTGGTAATAAATACGTTCACATAAGTAAATTAAATTTACTATTCATAGAAATTCTCTATCTTAAAACAAAACTGAAAAATGTGGATTACTTAACAGCAACATTCTGGACTGAAGTTGAATGGCGAGTAAAAATATGAAACATTGACAAGATACAAATTATGGCATTTAAGGCATTACAAAAAAGATACCTTGTCAGTTGATTCTATCAGTTTCAATTTTAAGTGCATCAAATTACAACAATAAAATCAACACTACTTATACCATACTACTGAATAAACCTTTTCTTGTGGAAGTGACTACAACCACAAAACATTGTTCTTACTTGAGGCAAATGGTCATCTAGATCTTGTACTCTGGGAATTTTTTCTTAGTTTTCCTTTTGGCCCCAGAGATTGGCTGTGCCCCAGTTGTGGAAGAAGTAGGTGCAGGTAGTGGCTCAACTGGTCGGTGACTAGCAGGAGGTACGGAATGAAAAGAACTGGCTTCTTCTTCATAGGAATTTGTATCTGAAGGAGGGCTGGGGAAATAATCACAAGTCTCTCTCTTCAGAGCCTTCTCGTCGTGTTGTCTAGTATTGAGATTTCGTTCATAACTGTAATCTTTTTTCACAGTCACAGGCAGGGCTTCCTCACTAGCACTCCGAACTAAGGTGGGTGATGCATAACCACTGCCATCCTCATCAACATCTTCCTCCTCTTCTTCTCGCCCATTATCTTCCTCTTCATCTTCTTCTACTTCTGAATAAGGAGAAAAGCAATTCTCACTTCTAGGTGTGGGCCTAAAGAGTCGAGGATGATCCAAGTGATAGTGGCGGTCAGCCTCGGGCTCGCTCAAACGAATGTCTTCTGAACCTTCTGGAGAAGTGTGAGGCCCAGGCTGGTGTTCCAGTTGCCGGAGAAGATCTTCTAAATTCCTAATCCTGATAGGACCACAGGGAGGTACAGTTTCCTCCACTTCATCTCCACTCTCTGTCTCTAGCTGTTCATCTGGACTGCTGCTCTTCATAAATTGCAAAGATCCATAATCACCAACAGTCTGTCCAAATGAAGGAAGGTGTTCTTGGCATGGACTTGTCAAGGTGTCAGGCTGAGGGCGGTGAGAAGATGCAGAATGGAGTGCTTCTAGTATTTCTTCATGGTAACCATTCATGCTTTTGAGATTTCGTTCAACTTCTGTCAGCTGATCACTGTCACGGTTATCAGATTGGCTAAGAATGTCCTGGTTATCTGATTGAGAGGCTTCATCACTCCATTTTTCCTTACCCTCACCATGCTTCAAGATTCCTCTTTCAGGTACTTTGGACAGGTTATTTGGAGAGAGTTCAATAAATGTGGACATTTCATCTAAAAGGTCAACCTCTTCTCCTTCAGAACATGAGGTGTTTTTTCTCAGTTGTTGACGTCTCATCTCATGAAGCTTATCCTCTCTAAGATGTAAAATAACACGATATGAACACTGTATGGTATAAGCATGCTATGAATATTTACACTTGTTTTATATCTCATACATTCTTGTTCTCTTCACCCATAAAAACTAAAATCTATGATCTGTATATATATTTTGTTAATAATTCTCTTACTTTCATTTACAATTTTCCAGTTATCTCTGCCAGACTACACTCAAATTGAAATTCTTTTAGACAGGATTAGAGTAAATTAATCTATAAGACCTATGGCATGGTCAAATACATCAATCAAAAGGGTATGACATCCTGAGACAAAAACTGTAATTCGATCTCATATTAGTCAAGAGATGACAGAGCTTTCAACTAAAAGTCTGTGCCTGAAAAAAAAAAGGAAGCCAAGATCCATTCTATGATCTGTTATGCCATGACTAAAAGTGGAGCTGCACTTAATGATTTAAAATGAAACAAAGTATAATAAAGCTAAATATACTGTCACAATGTTAAATACAAACAACAAAAAGAGAAAAAGATATCTGCTGAAGTCCCAAAAGTTGTGACCAAATAAGGCAGATAATTATGGATGAATCTGTTTGCTTCCACCATCCTGCTTTCACATAAACTTTGGAATTTTAGAAGAGAAACAGCTCTACAGTTTAACATTTTAGTTTTAAAACAGATTTTAAAGAAATTCTTACCTATTTATCTTATTTTTGCATTTCATGGAAAAATAAAGTACAATGTATAATCCCAGTAAATTGGTATAACAGTTGGAAGGAAGTTCATCTAGATATTTCAACAAGTGAGGAATGAGAAAAAACTTGTTAAAATTCTCTCAGGAATGGAATCTGTAGAAGATTATAGAACCCTAAGTTGTGTATGAAAGAGTTAAGGTTTAACATTTAGTTCTTGACATAATCAGAGCAAAGCAAATACAAAACAGAAAATGTAAGGTATTATATTTGATCAGTTGCTTTTGTAGTCCGTAATAAACTTTTGATGCATTAACAGTCACTTCCAAGTTTTCTTTCAGGTTTCATAAAAATAACATCAAAGCACTTGTTTACCTATATGAAGGCATACTTCCGAAAGTTATCATTCTACTGACATTTTCGTGTGAAGATTCTTCATCCTTCCCAAGAGCTGATCCAGGACCACTTATTTTACTATTTTGACCTTTTGAAGAATCGTGCTTTGGACCATTGCTTTTCCTTCTAATTAAAAGCAGGAAAGACATTTGTCAGATTAAATAAATCACAAGAGACCAACTGTTGTAGCAACATATTATTATTCCTTGTTTTACCTTTCTTCTGGGTTCGTGAGGCTCGTGTAGAAAATGAACCCACATAAAAAATTGCTGTTACTAGTTTTCCAAATGATAAAATTATTCTAACTTTTCATGATCAAAGTTCTAGTTTTATATTTCACTATTCAAAACAAATTTAATGAAATATTTAGTTGACCTGAAAACTATAAATTAAACTACCAAAATACATGGAATTTCATCTTAAAACAAATAATACTACCTGACTTCCATTTTAATGCCTCCTACACTGGATATACAAAGTTCCACCTTCAAATTTTAAATTAGTGGACACACAAAATTACACGAGATTATCAAATCTTGATAAATCTTCCTCTTTGCAGTAACATGATGATAACTCTGTTATTATTAATTTAACTAATTTTTTCCATTCTAACTGTAAGTTTTATCCTTTGCTGAGAAATCTATCAGTAACAAAGGATCATCTTATTCTTCATCAGTCACACACTTCTCTTACATGAAATCTGTTATAACATAACAATGACTTGATTTACTTGTAAAAGTAAATATTTTGCATTTCTTTCAGACACTTCTGATTTAATCAAGTTAATTCTAGATGGTTTAATAAATATTGTTGTATTAACATTAATTTAGGTGTTTACATGCTATAGTGCACTTGACAGTGTCTAGAAAGTCCATAAAAGTTAAGGCTTCTGTTTAATCTAAATGTTTTGTACAGTATGAGGAAACAAAGATACAAATATGAATATTAGTGAATTAATGAGTTTATCCATTTAGTAAATTATTCAGTGCTTTTCTTCAGTTAGAAAGCTAAACAGCAAATTACTTAGCATGTTTATTATCAACAGAAAAGTATGAAAATTCTTGTAAGTAACTTAAGCTTTATTTGTGAGTAATGCATACCATTAGTGTCAGAATTTCTGTTCAAATACTGTTTGTGAAGTTAGACCTACAACCTTTGTCAAAGTTAACACAGTTTATAGCAAGTGTTAGTGAAGAAATAAATTATTATTGTTACAAGAACTAGACTTGACATTATTTTTACTAAATACTCCAAAAGAACCCACCCAACATTAAAATTTATTACAATATGATCTACAATGCTGCCTTCAAAATCCTGTTTATGACAAACTAGTAATTATAACAAATATGATAAATAGAAAAAACAAAAAGGCAAACAATATTTAAGTTGTTAGATCAGCAAGATAAGCAGTTAATACAACAGACTAATACCTGAGATCAGTACACTGAGTAAATAACACAGTATAATAATACTTGAAATCAACGTGCTCAATAGAAAACAATTATACTTCACACTAGAATAACAAATAACACAGAAAATTAATATCTGAGACCAGTACACTCAGTAAGTAACACAGTAGACAATAACTAAAACTTCACACTAAAATAATCAATAAATAACACAGAACACTAATATTAGAGACCAGTAAGTAACATGGTAAACACTAACTAAACCTTCACACTAAAATAATCAATAAATAACACAGAAAACTAACACCAGTAATTACCATGCCTGGTAAAATATGCAGTAAATATGAAACTACATAACACAGTGAATTGAATCGATACAATGATTTTGATTTTTAAATAGTTCTCAGCTGAACAGTTTGAAAAATAAATCAGTAGTATCAATGCTTTACATTTTTGAAATCCTATACACAATCACTGTGATAAAAAAGGTATCTCCAAACACCAGACAAAGCCATTAGCAGATGACATATAATACTAAAGCTCTTATGCAAAAATCAGTAGTAAGTAAAAAACATAGTAGTCTAACACAACAGTCCGGTGTGCTAAAATTAGATATATTTTCTATAATTACATTTGTATGATATTACTCATCCACCTAACCTGCTTTACGAGATAAAAAAATGTACTTTTGATTTTATTTTGTAGACAAAGTTTTACTGAAAAAAATGAAAGAAAAACTTGTGATATTCATTAATGATGTTCTAAATATGAAAATTAAAGATGCAAACAGTACTTTCACTCAGGGTGGCTTAGAAAAGCTTATGTAAGTTCATAAACAAATCTTTAATAAAAAATTATTTTTGTATAAAACAAACTTGTAATGTTTACTGAAAGCTTGTAAAACTTCATGAAGATATAATTATCATATTCAGAGTTTATGGAGTACATAGTTTCATGGTAGTTACAAGTTTATTTACATGAGCTTTTCAGGTAAAGAACTACAATGAAGACAAAAGTTACACTGACGAAAAGAAATACTGTTGTTTACTGAGTTAACACCTGACATATACAGTTTACACACAAGTTACTGGAAAGCCATCTCATTAAATGTGGCTCATGTCCGAGCTGTATAACAATAAATATTTCACAAGTTTCATGTAGAGCATTACAAACTTTGTTAAGAAATTTCTATTGAATAATATACTAAAGAAGTTGTCTTTGTGTTGAAACATAAGTAGTTATTAAAGTTAATGCATGTGAAACAACTTACCTGTAGCACGTAGCAAGGAGAGCAAAGAAAATAAAAACTCCACCTACAACTGACACCAGGACAATGACTAGGGATGATGCACTCAAGGAATCTTCTTTTTCAACTGAATAATCAAACCAGTTGAGTGTAATTTATATGCACAGAAGTTTCTATGGCAGATTAAACAACATAGTTTTCTAAAAACTAATTATTAAGAGGGTTGTGTAATCTGTAATAGTTCACTCTGTCTTGTTTATGGATTCAAAATAATGGTACTATAATACAAGACTGTATGTATTAACAAACCTATATTCTCTTTAATACCAATAATACATCAGAAATAATAAAGGAGTCACAACAGAATTATAAGCTTCTCATAATTAATAAATCAGTTGAAGTACAACCTAACAAAGTACCCTAAGATAAGACAAGATTGATATGTGAACTGAACTCTCTTAATTCAATAAACAAACTGTGTACATGCTATTGTCTTGATTCAAAAGATAAAATTATTAAGAACATCAAAAACAAGATGTAGTAACACTTTACTGACCAGGACAAAACTTGGAACATTCATGAAATAAGCATTACTTCATTAGGTGCTACTGTGCAGTTGAAAGTTCAGCTCCCTAGCCATTGAATAAAAAATATAAGATGATAAAGACTATTACAGTACCTCTGTAGGAATTGTTTTTATAAACCAGTATTTTAACTGTAGAAACTCCCAGATATATTTCATTACTCTAGGAAATTTCAGTGTTTTGAACATTTCCTGAAAAGGTATCACACTCTCCATAAAAATAACCACAGGAGAAGGAAAAACACAACCACTTGAACCACATACATTAGCAACTAATTGTGCAAGTGTTCCCAGTTTGTTTAGACAAGTATTAATTCCTAGTACTAAACATTCAATAATCCTCCCTATCTCCATTGCAAGTAGGGATAAAGAACTTTGCTTAAGACACTTTGAAGTACATTACTGTGAAACTATTGTACATAGGGGTACAAGACACTTTGAAGTACATTACTGTGAAACTATTGTACATAGGGGTACATATTAAAATAAGTTCACAATTCATCAATTTTATGCTTTATATGTTGCACAGGAAAGGATACTACACTGTGTTGTTTAGAAAAGTTTATAAAATCCATGCACAGGAAAGGATACTACACTGTGTTGTTTAGAAAAGTTTATAAAATCCAGATACATTTTATGGTAACATACCTGATATCTAATAAGTATCTTATCTGTACCTTACTAAAAGATAGTATGTGCTGTCTTTTAATTAGCACTACAGTATATATTGTATTGTTAAATTAATAATACACAATATACACTATACCTTCCACATAACATCTTTAATTTATACCAATAACCTATTGTTTTAAAATAGAAAGTAATAATATGATGACTCTGTAGAGAAGAAATATTTTGATAGGGAAAAATTATATGCTTGAATGTTAAATGAACAATTCTTCAAAATAATATAAACTGAAGAAATAACTGTGTAGTAACACTGTGCCTTTTTTGTTCATTACACAAAAATATTGGAAAGAAAAGTAAAGACAAACAGTGAAAGTAACATGACTTTAAAATGTACAGGATAGTATATTAATTACACACAATATTACTACTGTTTGTAGATTAAGGTCCATTAAATGCAGTTAAATCCAGTATCATTTCTGCTGTCATTTTTTCTTTCTCTTTCATGGATGTTCATGAAATATTAGTAACTGAATGCTACTATTCCATATCTCTTTCTGATAAAATATCTTAGAAATGTTTACTTCCCCTAAATAAAAGTGACATTTATTTCAAGGATCAACGAAAGTACTCAAAATAAGTAGGCACTTGTATTTATAGACATGAAGATGCTGTTTTTTTGTTAGTAAAAATAATTACAAACTTTTTTATGGAAACAAGTGAATTTTTATAGATGATTAAACATGTTCTTTTAACTACAAAAGAAAAATATTATATTTATCTTTGCTAATGTGGTTATTTACAAATGCAAAATTAAAAGCTAGTGTCAACAATGTATTAAATATTGTATGCATATTGTCAAACCATAGATTGTTTAGTTACCTTTAAAATTACACCAATGACTGCATGAAATTGTTAGACATTAGAATTGAGCAAAACATAACTGATTAGAATTATATATTATTAAATAACTATACTTTCTAAAAATTAAAAAAAGCCATTCATACTATATTTGGTGGTTCCACTGGTACTGTTCTTCCAACTATTCTGTACCTTTGTCTCTTTTTCGGTTGGCACTGGTACAGGGGTGGTCGCAACATCTGAAACCTTTACTCTTTGACTACAATCTGGTGATGTCCATCCTTTCTGACAGTGGCAAGTGTTGATATTAGAGCATACCTAAAGTAATAAAATCTCTTGTACTGCACATAAATTAAATTTTATAAATTTATATATATATATATATATAAAATTAACAGACCTACCTCTTACTGAATAATATACTGTTGTAAGCTGTATTGTCAATGCTTTCATTTAGATGTTAGAAGTGCATAAATATGAAGTTATAACATAAGTCTTAGATTACTCAGAATGTTTGTGAACATTAGTGATTGAGACACTTTGTGAAATGTCTAGAAAAAAAAACTACACTATAATTATGAGAATAAGTGAAGCAATTAATCAGTTTTCAGTTGGTAGAGTGGCAGTCATACAGTGAAGTAATTGGATCTACATTAATTATTAAATATATTCAGTTAATTGATTGATTAGCCAAGAAATTCTATTAAGTAAGCTCATTTGTAGATTAGTTGCAGTACTATCAGGTTAAAAGAAATAATAAACTTGCCTTAGCATTATTAACAAGGCAACTAATTACAAAAGCAAGATTAAAGAATGAAACAACTAAAACAGACAGAAATAGGTGAAAAAAGACAGCAATTAGAAGAATAAGACATAATAGTTATAGAACATTTTAAATAAATCTGTTTGAAGACAAAATCAATAAAGATACCTGGGATGTATAGAAGAATTCAAGTTTCAAGATACACAGATAAACATCAAATAAATAGAGGAAAGTTGTAATGGCAAAATTGAAGAAGTTAAAAAAATACATACACAAAGCATGGAAAGATTATAACAACAAGGTCAATGAAATAGAAGAGAAAGTCAGTGACAGTATAAAATATCTGGAAAAAAACTTTAGAAATGCAAAAATTAAACCAGCGATACTTTTATTTTTCTGCACAGACCCAAGAATTAAAACCTAAAACACCATCTGCAAGAAAATATGAAATAATTTAGTGATCTGCACTTGTTACCACAACTGTTAGATATTACTGCAGGACCTTTCCAGGATACTATATCCATGTCACTATCAAAATCCAGTTTCAGAATTTAGTAAGTTAATTCATAAACACTGCTCTACTGAGAAACTAATCAAATATGATGTAATGGTACCATGGGGGCATATCAGGCTCTTTTCAAAATAATTTCCAAAGTGAACAGAAAGAACATTAAAGAGCACACTCTTAATCTTACTACCTATTTAAAAAAAACCCAACAACATTAAGTAACATTTCAGCTGAGAGCTGTAAAAACTACCAAGCATTGGTAACTAACTTGTTCAGTTTTAAATGGTTCACTGTAATACCTCAAAAGGAAGTATTCCCAGCAAAGTTCTGTAACAAAGTATGAAGAAAAGAAAAAAATATCTGAATTTGTAGATTTGGAAAGGCCATTCAAACTAGTTATCTTTGAGGGATACTCCATGTGAAATTATGAATTTGTTGTCATGACTAACATACAGATATCATGGCAGACCACAGTACAAGAATTAAGCAAATGTACATTTTTAAGAATCTCTTTGCAGTTGGAAATGGAACTAGATTCTATTAAAGTTAGAGATAAATAAGTAAAGATACAATCCACAAGTTATGGGATCATTAGACTGAGTAGTATGGAAACATACCAATCTCCTCCTTCCACCTGACAGTATTGAAGCACTGAACAGAATGGAGGAAATAAATAGATGTGTTAAGGGTAGGTTGTAATTATATGTTGCCAGGAACTGCAGACAATAACATGTAGGTAATAGCATTTCAACCATTAACAGACTGATCTCTGTCTGAACTACCCTGGAACATTATACTCACCTACTTGGATGATAAGATGGCACACAGGATGACCTTTGCTAATGCCCAAGATGTAATAACAAAAGTTCTAGATTTAATGTAGAAAGAGAACCTTAAGCTGAATCCCCAATTTTGTTTTATCAAAAAACGAGTTTTCTGAAATACAGTCAGCAGAGAGGAAGTGTCTATAAATCCAACTAAGAAATAATCCAATTGATGCAGGAGGATTTTCTGAAATATTTTCTTGCTATTATTGCTTTGTAAAATCATTCTCTAATTAAGCTTATTCTTGACATAAATTATTTGCAAGCCAGATAAGTTTTATGAGACCACTAAATGTGAACAAGCATTCAACAAACTTAAGAAAGAGCAAACCATTACTGCAGCATTAGCATACTCAGTTCCTGAAAATCCACTAATTTTAAAGACAGATCCCAATGATTTAGCAGTAGAAACAGTTCCGTCACAAGTATAACACAGGAGACTGTCTACTGTGGTAAGGCAATAATGAACTCTGAAGAAAGTTGTTGTTCAACATGGAAAAAGCTACACACAGATAAATGGCTGGTGAATTTTTACAATTCAGTGGACTAATTGATTCCAAATATTCAAGGAGTATCACTTTAATACAATACATTACTCTAGTCAGAATCTTCATATACTGTGAAAAGAGGAAAGCATAAGATAGAAAAGGTGATCAATATGAAGTACAATGGAGTATAATTGAAGATGTTATATCCACAACAATAAAACAATGCCAAAATTAACAGAATTATCATGAAATAAATGTGATTTAGTTCTAAAGCAGTACTGAATTCTTTCTCCACAAAAATCAAATTTACAGAAACTTATCTTGCATCACACATTTCAATTGTGTAAAATAATAAAAATCTCAAGTGGCATAGCAACCCTACACAACATGAATAAAAACATGAGCTGACATAATTTTCCATTGTTTAAAAACCAAATCTAATGTAACTAATCCATTATATGACTCAATTTTCTAAGGATTGAAAACCTGAAAATATAACTCAAATCCGTATAACATAAATTTATTTTGATAAACCTAAGACTAAAACAGAAAAACTTACATTTACATACAAATTTAATAATTAGTTTGCAAAGCTGTTACAGGAATCATGTGAATCAGAAGAATACAGAAAACATAAAGAAAAACTTACACCATGCCCAGAACAGTTTAAAGCTATATTGTTGGTTGGACAGGTTCCAGGAGTTCTGTATGTTATGACATCTACACATGATTGGTTGATACAAATCTGTCAAGAAACACAAGTAAATAAATCTTGAAGGCTACAGTTACTTTAAAAAAAAATCCTATCTTATGAGTCAAACTAACTAACTCAAGTTCTTATCTTTCATGGAGATGTTTACTTGATGAAAACCATTTTATTAGACCACGTATTTCAGAGAGAAACATAATTCTTAAAAACTGTCACTACTTATTAAAACATTTTCAACTCCTTGCCAGGCGTATTCTTTATTGTACATGACAATGTTTTAATGTCTTACATTCAAAATTTTATTAAGTTAATTTAGTATAGATAAAATCTTAACTAATAATCCACATTTTAACAGTATATAAGCTCTAAGTTTTTCATTCTACAAGGTAATATTTTTTAAAATCCTGAATTCCCCCTGGTGTGACACATTTTCTTTAAGTATATTCTCTGTTTTATTCACCACTCCTTCACGAAGTACAAAATTAAACATGTTATTCACTATGAAATCTTTATTGCTCAGATAAACTATTACTTTTTAGCCTTCAATTTTGTTTGGTTACAGAGCTATTAAATAAAAAATCAGACCCCTCCTTCCACACCCACCTGTCTCATCCTCTATCTCAAGTTTTGTCAATAGCTTTTTTCTTACATTTAATTCCACATTACAAATAACCAATAGAAAGCCATGGTTTTCATCTACCAAATGATGTATTGTATTATGTTCTTAATAGTTAAGTGTTAATTTCACTTATTATAAACTTCACTTCCTATGGGAATCATAATGTATAACCTGTATGAATCTGTAATGGCTCTTGTGCATAGTTAGTAAACCAGAAAAATTATGACAGAAGAAATTGTCTGCATTTTGCATATTATTAGCCTACGTTTTTGATGCATTATTTAATTAAATAAAAACTATTTAATGCATTACCACCATTAATATAAAAAAATATACTTAAATATGCTTAATAGCAAGAAAACAAAAATACTGAGTGAATACTTTATTTTTCATTTTTCATGTTTACTTTATTTGTTATTATAAAATGTAACTAAAATGTAAAAATAGAGATCTTTTTTAGGTTATTTAAGATTAAATAAAATAAATAATAATAATATAATAAAAATGTTTCATGCACATAAGCATCTTGTAGTAGCTCCTAGGTAATGTAATTCACTAGCATAACATGAGCTGCACATGCTCAGATGGGTTACAGTTTAAAATGGTGCAGGTGGTAATTATATAGTAGTTTAAGGACAATGGTACACATATTTACTATTAAATTTTATTGTTAAGAGTTTAAAGCAAGTTAGGATAAACAAATGTAGTTTCTTGTTATATTCTGAAGTCATTCTAGAAAGAAAATAAGAGTAATTTAGATTTATTTTGTTGTCCATTTCTGGTGGTTATAAGATTGGTCAAATTGATTAATACCATTTTTAGATAGTGTAGAGAAAACAACAGATATAATTTTTTCCAGAAAAAAAAAGGTGTGAAATTATTTAGGAGGTGTTATGGATTACACAAGGAAAATTCGAGATTTTTGAGGTGACGAAAAATGTTTTTAATCTGAACATGAAAATTACTTTACACATGGACTATTTAAAACAAACACTTAATAAATTCATAGAAAAATCTTTAGTTTAGTTTATTAAAAATATTTAACTAAAAATCATATTTTTGTATGTGAAAGTTTAAAACGTTAAACCTAAAAAGATTTTAAATGAGTTCACAATATAGTTGATCGTACTGATGGAGCCTATGTCAAGAGAGTTAGGGCAGAGAATTATGGGAACATTACACACTATAAAATCATTAGAAGAACTTTATTATTATATTTTGCACAGTAACTTTTTATTTATAAAAAACAACATTCAAGTAGTTTTACTTAGACCTTTATACACACACACACACACACACACATAGATATTTATCTAAATCTTTTTCATTATTAAGTCTCCTAAAAAAGTATGCTTTGTTGATACAATTAATCAGTAAATTAACTGAAAAAAATAAAAGGTATGATCAAATATTTCTAATAAGAATACTTTTAGCTTTATGATACTAAAGTTACCATATTCTATTTTACATTCTGAATACTAGGTTACTTACTCTAACCAACCTTGTAGCTATCATGCGACCAGGAAACTATATACCATATAACTCTTGAATGTACTAAATGTTTATATATTTAGTAGATTTCCAACCATTATTTTCAAGACAATTTTCTAAAAACATAATAAAGAAATAAGTTTAAAGATTTTAATACTTCTATTATTTTGTAAGTCAAATCTTTAATGATGGTAAATCTCTAAATGCTTGTTTAAAATTTACAGTTGACTGGTTTAAAACTACCATACTTAAGTTACTTTCCTAAGACCTCTCAAACAATTTAAAGTAATATTTATCCTTGAAGTTTTTTCAAATTGTGCTCTTTTAAAATATTAGTCTAATTCTGCATCAAACATATCTTTGGTACTTGTTACAGTAACAAATGCTACAGTTGTTTCTATGCCTGACTCTTACTTATAGGAATAATATTTAAAGATTATATATATATATATCTAAGCTATCATTGAAAACTATTTTACTTGTATGTACTTCAAAGTTTTTCACTCATTTTTTTTTAGTATTCACAGATGACTTACAGTTGAAAAAATAAGAAAATAAATTACTGCAGAAATAAGAAAAATATTCCAAACACTCTCATTCACTGATGCATTTTCTAAACTCTGTATTATGACAGTTGTTGCTGTTTGTTATTAAGCACAAAGCTACACAAAGGGCTATCTGTGCTCTGCCCACCATGAGTATCGAAACCCAATTTCTAATAATATAAGTCTGCAGACATACTACTGCACCTCTAGGGGGTGTACTATGACAGACTACATTTCATTTCCCCATAGATACAAAATAAAGTATTTCACTGTAAGTGTTCACATTTTTATGAAAGACTTAAGTCTCATTACAAGAATAATTCATTAAACTAAGCTTACCTTGTACAATACTTTGCTAGAAAGTGTATAATGGTCAGTTTAATAGCCCAAAAAGAACTAGAGATTATCTCTGCTTCACCCATTGTAGAGGGTACACTACACATTTTAGCGTTATACACCTCAAGCTTGGTTTGTGCGTATGTTCCATAGGAAGTTTCATGTTTTGGGCCAGAAGTGTAAGATTTTTTTTTTTTTTTTTAAATAACCAAATGTTTGAAATGTCAACAGCTACTTTTCTGAATTAGTGAAGTGCTTTTACACAATTCTGTCATCTATGTAAAATGTTTTTCAGGTTCTCTCCTTTTCCAATACATATATCATATTCAGAATCAACTGCCACTCTCTTACAGGTAAGAGACAATTAACTCGACAACATGTATCAGATTCCATAATCTTACTAACGCTGAGTTTAGTCTAGCCACAAAATGAGTATGAAGATGACAAAGATATCTAGCTGTAGAATAACCAAAATGACCAAAATGTTTAGCTCAAGAATGCTTGTGGAGATTTCCATATGCGAACAAATAGAATAGCTTAACATCAAGACAGTGACTGTGAAGCTGGAAAAAATGCTACCAAAAGGAGCAGTTTTTTATTAAAATCATCAAGGTGAATATATTTACACGTATATTTTGTTAACCTGAAGATGACCTAAGAAGGTCAAAACATTGTTCTGTACTTAATTTCAATTAAAGTGCTAACACCCATACCATTCATCTTGATAACACATATTTACATGACACTATTGCCTAAATTATCTGAGAACAGATCTAAAACAACATTATTAATATTTGTTTCCTTACCCGATTTTCACCACATTTGCTGCCATCTGCTACCATACCCATGTCAGGAATATCTTTGGAAATTGTTCCACTTGTGATCCTGTAACAATCATATTACCTTATCAAAATAGACTATTAAAACTGTCTAAAAAGAACAATGTAAATAAAAATAGAGAATTATGCATTTGTCACTTCATGATGTATTACACTCATTCTAAATACATATCTAATTCATTTTATATTTAAAGTTTATGAAATTAATAAACAGTCACAATATAATAATTATTAACTATTTTATCAAACCAAACACTTAGAAACAGAAATATAAGTTATATTAAAGATGAGAAAGAGTGAAACAAAATAGAAATGATTGTAAAGTCAGCTTTCACTCTTTATATATCTGTGTTTTTAATGAGTTCTATACATACTTTTTGATATATTCATATTTAGTTATTAATATATTTCTGTTTCTAAGTGTTTGGTTTGATAAATCACTTTAAATACATTCCTAGTAAACAAACAAATTTCTATGTACAGATACACTTACATTCCTAGTGAACAAACAAATTTCTATGTACAGATACACTTACATTCCTAGTGAACAAACAAATTTCTATGTACAGATACACTTACATTCCTAGTGAACAAACAAATTTCTATGTACAGATACACTTACATTCCTAGTGAACAAACAAATTTCTATGTACAGATACACTTACATTCCTAGTGAACAAACAAATTTCTATGTACAGATACACTTACATTCCTAGTGAACAAACAAATTTCTATGTACAGATACACTTACATGCCTAGTAAACAAACAAATTTCTATGTACAGATACACTTACATGCCTAGTGAACAAACAAATTTCTATGTACAGATACACTTACATTCCTAGTGAACAAACAAATTTCTATGTACAGATACACTTACATTCCTAGTGAACAAACAAATTTCTATGTACAGATACACTTACATTCCTAGTGAACAAACAAATTTCTATGTACAGATACACTTACATGCCTAGTGAACAAACAAATTTCTATGTACAGATACACTTACATGCCTAGTGAACAAACAAATTTCTATATACAGATACACTTACATGCCTAGTGAACAAACAAATTTCTATGTACAGATACACTTACATGCCTAGTGAACAAACAAATTTCTATGTACAGATACACTTACATTCCTAGTGAACAAACAAATTTCTATGTACAGATACACTTACATGCCTAGTGAACAAACAAATTTCTATGTACAGATACACTTACATTCCTAGTGAACAAACAAATTTCTATGTACAGATACACTTACATTCCTAGTGAACAAACAAATTTCTATGTACAGATACACTTACCTAGTGAACAAACAAATTTCTATGTACAGATACACTTACATTCCTAGTGAACAAACAAATTTCTATGTACAGATACACTTACATTCCTAGTGAACAAACAAATTTCTATGTACAGATACACTTACATTCCTAGTGAACAAACAAATTTCTATGTACAGATACACTTACATTCCTAGTGAACAAACAAATTTCTATGTACAGATACACTTACATTCCTAGTGAACAAACAAATTTCTATGTACAGATACACTTACATTCCTAGTGAACAAACAAATTTCTATGTACAGATACACTTACATTCCTAGTGAACAAACAAATTTCTATGTACAGATACACTTACATTCCTAGTGAACAAACAAATTTCTATGTACAGATACACTTACATTCCTAGTGAACAAACAAATTTCTATGTACAGATACACTTACATTCCTAGTGAACAAACAAATTTCTATGTACAGATACACTTACATTCCTAGTGAACAAACAAATTTCTATGTACAGATACACTCACATTCCTAGTGAACAAACAAATTTCTATGTACAGATACACTTACATGCCTAGTGAACAAACAAATTTCTATGTACAGATACACTTACATTCCTAGTGAACAAACAAATTTCTATGTACAGATACACTTACATTCCTAGTGAACAAACAAATTTCTATGTACAGATACACTTACATTCCTAGTGAACAAACAAATTTCTATGTACAGATACACTTACATTCCTAGTGAACAAACAAATTTCTATGTACAGATACACTTACATTCCTAGTGAACAAACAAATTTCTATGTACAGATACACTTACATTCCTAGTGAACAAACAAATTTCTATGTACAGATACACTTACATGCCTAGTAAACAAACAAATTTCTATGTACAGATACACTTACATTCCTAGTGAACAAACAAATTTCTATGTACAGATACACTTACATTCCTAGTGAACAAACAAATTTCTATGTACAGATACACTTACATTCCTAGTGAACAAACAAATTTCTATGTACAGATACACTTACATTCCTAGTGAACAAACAAATTTCTATGTACAGATACACTTACATTCCTAGTGAACAAACAAATTTCTATGTACAGATACACTTACATTCCTAGTGAACAAACAAATTTCTATGTACAGATACACTTACATTCCTAGTGAACAAACAAATTTCTATGTACAGATACACTTACATTCCTAGTGAACAAACAAATTTCTATGTACAGATACACTTACATTCCTAGTGAACAAACAAATTTCTATGTACAGATACACTTACATTCCTAGTGAACAAACAAATTTCTATGTACAGATACACTTACATTCCTAGTGAACAAACAAATTTCTATGTACAGATACACTTACATTCCTAGTGAACAAACAAATTTCTATGTACAGATACACTTACATTCCTAGTGAACAAACAAATTTCTATGTACAGATACACTTACATTCCTAGTGAACAAACAAATTTCTATGTACAGATACACTTACATTCCTAGTGAACAAACAAATTTCTATGTACAGATACACTTACATTCCTAGTGAACAAACAAATTTCTATGTACAGATACACTTTCCTAGTGAACAAACAAATTTCTATGTACAGATACACTTACATTCCTAGTGAACAAACAAATTTCTATGTACAGATACACTTACATTCCTAGTGAACAAACAAATTTCTATGTACAGATACACTTACATTCCTAGTGAACAAACAAATTTCTATGTACAGATACACTTACATTCCTAGTGAACAAACAAATTTCTATGTACAGATACACTTACATTCCTAGTGAACAAACAAATTTCTATGTACAGATACACTTACATTCCTAGTGAACAAACAAATTTCTATGTACAGATACACTTACATTCCTAGTGAACAAACAAATTTCTATGTACAGATACACTTACATTCCTAGTGAACAAACAAATTTCTATGTACAGATACACTTACATTCCTAGTGAACAAACAAATTTCTATGTACAGATACACTTACATTCCTAGTGAACAAACAAATTTCTATGTACAGATACACTTACATTCCTAGTGAACAAACAAATTTCTATGTACAGATACACTTACATTCCTAGTGAACAAACAAATTTCTATGTACAGATACACTTACATTCCTAGTGAACAAACAAATTTCTATGTACAGATACACTTACATTCCTAGTGAACAAACAAATTTCTATGTACAGATACACTTACATTCCTAGTGAACAAACAAATTTCTATGTACAGATACACTTACATGCCTAGTGAACAAACAAATTTCTATGTACAGATACACTTACATTCCTAGTGAACAAACAAATTTCTATGTACAGATACACTTACATTCCTAGTAAACAAACAAATTTCTATGTACAGATACACTTACATTCCTAGTGAACAAACAAATTTCTATGTACAGATACACTTACATTCCTAGTGAACAAACAAATTTCTATGTACAGATACACTTACATTCCTAGTGAACAAACAAATTTCTATGTACAGATACACTTACATTCCTAGTGAACAAACAAATTTCTATGTACAGATACACTTACATTCCTAGTGAACAAACAAATTTCTATGTACAGATACACTTACATTCCTAGTGAACAAACAAATTTCTATGTACAGATACACTTACATGCCTAGTGAACAAACAAATTTCTATGCACAGATACACTTACATTCCTAGTGAACAAACAAATTTCTATGTACAGATACACTTACATTCCTAGTAAACAAACAAATTTCTATGTACAGATACACTTACATTCCTAGTGAACAAACAAATTTCTATGTACAGATACACTTACATTCCTAGTGAACAAACAAATTTCTATGTACAGATACACTTACATTCCTAGTGAGCAAACAAATTTCTATGTACAGATACACTTACATTCCTAGTGAACAAACAAATTTCTATGTACAGATACACTTACATTCCTAGTGAACAAACAAATTTCTATGTACAGATACACTTACATTCCTAGTGAACAAACAAATTTCTATGTACAGATACACTTACATTCCTAGTGAACAAACAAATTTCTATGTACAGATACACTTACATTCCTAGTGAACAAACAAATTTCTATGTACAGATACAATTTCAATCCTCACTTACTTGCATTCATACTTAACACCTTCAATTGAAGCTATGGTTCGAGTGTAGTTTGCATTCATGCCTGAAATCAAAGGACTAGCTGCCCCTCGTTGGCACTGGAGAGATCCACAACGCATGTTTCTGGCAGAAACAACATATCACTTATACAGAAGAGACTACGGCTTTTGTAAGAGAAACCTGCAGCACCAGGCAATTTAATGAAAACTTTGTTTTCTTCTGAGAAAATCCAAAATATTATCCTCTGTATCACTTTCTCTAGTTAAATATACGAAATATTTTTGAAAATAATGAAAAGTTCATCTAGTTACTAATTCTAATTGTAAAAACATTACAAGAAATTTTTTCAGGATTTTTTTTGTTAATAACTTGGTTAATGCTAATGCAATAAATTTGAATGGTAAAAAGTCTGGATGATATAAGGATTACACTTGAATGTGATCAAAGCTTTGTATTTCTAAATGTTGGATAGCAGTATTAGTTTAAAATATACATTTCAACCATAATCTGGTATTTTTACACTTAGAAAATGTTTTAACATTTCTCACTCTGGAGAACAGCTAATGAATCCACCTTTGCCATCAGAACCACAATGTCCACTAATTATACCCTGCATGTTGAACTTAAAACATTCATCCTGAGCAGTAACACCACCTGGAAAAAACAAAATATATTAGATCAATAAATATGGCTCTACTTTCCATATAATTAATAAATAAAGAATGATGGTGCAAACAAGTAGTAAAAAACAGTACTGAATAAATGAATTTATTTAGGGCAAAATAATATACAATCTAATTATTACAAAAATTTACTGGCATTAAAATGACTAACATAAAGTGTCTACACAATTTAACTTCAGTATTCTTTACCAGATTATACATTCAACTAAGTTTTATAAGACACTTAATCCATAATAACTTAACCATTAAACCTAAATCTGAAGCTTTGTAACTTTTGTTGAATTTTAAATAAGATTCCATTTTCAGGCTGGTAAGTCTTACAGTTTCCAATAAACACTAATCTGTTGTGTATCTCTGTGTTTTAAAATAACAGTATCTTTGATTTTGTAAGTCCAACTCTTTAAATTCTAATATGGTGAACCCTTCTATAAACAAGCATAATATGAGTCTTTATATACATCAACATACAAGACTTATTTTCTATCTTTATTTAAAAAGAAACATCTTATTTACCATAGCCCCATATGTAACTACACTGTTTATCTGTAGTAGGACAGTTTCCTTGGAAACAGTAGCCATTTCCCTCTGCACAGATATCACCATTTTTTCTGTACAGGTTAGGTGGACACTGTAAACAAACATGACTAGTTGAGAAAACAGAGGATAGTGGTACTTCACTATAATAATAATATTTACATTATTCTAAATGAAATGTTGTCTACTAATATTATATATAAACTTCTGACATAATATTTAGAAACAAAACAAGAAAATAAAACTAATTTTTGGTACCACTTACAAAATATTCACTTTCAGACTTCAAATGTAAACTTAATTTGATAAAATAACAGATACAGATAATTACAGATATTGTAAAGTTTAATTGTTTAAAGACAGGTGAAATACATTTTAGTCAATTTTTATACAAAAAACATACATTCAACAATCCCCGTTTTAATCTGAAACTATAAGTACTTTGAGTACTTGTTTCAAATAAAATAATAAGACAAATGATTAGTTATCATAAGATCATTGTAACTAATGTTGGAAAAGGAGTCACCATATAATTTTCAACAATGATGGGTAAAAAATTAACTTACCTGACCACTTTTACCATCACAAGCCTCAGGAATATCACATTCTGTGGCTACAGGTCTACACACTTGACCAGCAGCTCGAAGCTAAAAATACATAACATTCTAGGCAATATAGAACATTTACATTTAAAAACCACCACTGAATAACTTTACACTTTTAGATTAAAATGTAAAGTAACAACAATAAAGATAAACTTAAGCACAAATATCTAGTTATTCTTATGCTTTCCTACCACTTGAAACACAATTAATCTGCCACAGTGAAAATATATCCATAAGTTATACGTGATCAAAGAATATTTAAAAACAGTGATTATGATAATACAGCACGCTACATAAGATACACCAGTTTACTTTCAAAATATCTTCAGTCCCCAGTAATTTTACTGGTTTTTGTAAATACTAACCTATCCTGTGAAGGGAACTTCAATGTAACATTTAGTAATAATTTAGTTATTTTAAGGTTAATATTCTTCTGTTAGACTTCTTATATAATAGATGGAATACCAATATTTGGAAAACAAGCAATTCAGTCACTAATCTAAATCATTTGTTACTTTATTAAAATAGCACACATTTATGTCATTGTTTAGAATAACTTTATGATCACTGGTTAGAAAATACATCTACCTAGCTAGCAGCACAGCCATTGGGGGACAATAACAAAATTAACAAGCCATTGTTTACTATTTATAACATCATACTAATATCCTCAAAAATCACAAATATTGGATCTCTTAAAACAAGCTACCATAATTTAGATAAATTCTGCAGTGGATTTGTCAAGAATATTATTTGATGATATGTAATACAATATGTAAAATAATAGGAAGGAAAAATTAATTACAATTATAGTTTACAGATAAAAGTGTTTTGCATGATTTATTTATTACCCAACTCAATGTCGAATTCAGTTACAGAGTATAAAATGGATGCAACTCACAAGAAGGAAACAATAATAATATAGCATTACACTTAAATATCTAAGTCTTAAAATGACGTACAAAGTTGTTTTAATTAAAAATGCACAATTTTTTAACATTGGATTATAATGAAATGTAAAAAAAAAATAAATGTTACAATATATCTGTAATAACATTCTTAAAAAATGTTATAAAGTAATGAAATACTTGACTTGATATTGTTCGTTTGTTTGGAATTAAGCACAAAGCTACACACAAGGGGCTCTCTGTGCTCTGCCCACCACAGGTTCTGAAACCTGGTTTCTCACGGTGTGAGTCTGCAGACATAACACTGTGCCACTAGGGGTCAATTTGATATTGAAATTACCAGTATGCCTCATTATACATTATTTATAAGCCTATAATTCACATATGACAACTATTCTATATGAAATGTTGTATACTAATATTATACAAAGTTTTGATAGAATATTTAGAAACAAGACAAGAAAAGACAATTAAGTTTTGATACCATTTACAAAATACACATTTTCAGATTTTAACTGTAAATGTGCAAGATTTAAGTTTCAAAAAATAACAAATTAGAAAAAAAATTTTGGTAATTACATATTTTATACTTTGATTGAAAAGCACAAAGGAATGATGGTAACCAACAGCCAAACCAATCATTAAAGAAATTAAAAATAATTAAAATACTGAGCTAAAAAATTTATTTTATCTCAGAATGGCTGGTATGGGTATTAACACTTTTATTCATAAGGAGAGAACAACGATATTCCTAGGTCATTTTCTCAACCTAAAGATGGCCTAGGAATGTCAAAACGTTGTTCTCTCCTTATCAATAAAAGTGTTAATACCCATACCAGCCATTCTGAGTTACATTTTTATTTCAAGTGGGTTTCTTGTCATCAAGAAATTGTTATTTTTTTAGTGATGGTAAAGCTTCTGCTATATACAAGATCACATGAAAAAGAGGATTCTGTCTTTACTTTTGGCCCTTTCTCAAGCAGCTAATAATGAGCCAAAGATAAAATAATTTTTAAGAAGATATATCTTTAGCAAAAATGCAGCAAGAACCTTGCTAGATGTTTGCTGTAATGACCCAGCTATGTTAAAGAAGTCTACTTCAGCTAAATGGTTGCTACTGTGAAAGAAGCTCAAAAATGTTTTCTTACTATTGTTCTCTCACTCTAATATATTGAGGGGAAGAGAAGAGACAGAATTTAAGTTTGTGAAAAGGGATGAAGCTTAAAATACAAATGTGAGTTTATTCTCTCCCACATTCTTAACTATATTAATAGAGATACTAAGCTATATTAAACAACAATAGTTAAACTATTATAACAAAAACTATTATTTCTGATCTAAAAACAATTTGAATCTACTAAACAAGAACAGAATGTTAAAAGTAAAATTGCCCCTCTGTATCAGCTGATTACATTTCTGCTAGAGTTGATAG
This sequence comes from Tachypleus tridentatus, assembly GCF_004210375.1. Taxonomy (NCBI): domain Eukaryota; kingdom Metazoa; phylum Arthropoda; class Merostomata; order Xiphosura; family Limulidae; genus Tachypleus; species Tachypleus tridentatus. Next base: position 109,245,541 of record NC_134836.1, on the reverse strand, counting down.
AGTATTCAACCAACAACTGAATCTTTCCAAGTTACAAAAGTGTTACTTTAACAAATATGAGAGAACTGTTTTGACAACTAAAGTAAAATTTATAGCTAGACTGTGTTGTTTTTTTTCTGGAGAGATCTTAAGATATAGTTTGTAAGCTGAGTACTTTTAAAGTCAGAGATTCTCAATTTTCTGCACCTCATGACTCAGTTATTCCTGCTCAGTAACAAAAGTCCAAATAGAGAGTGATGACTGGTTAATTTAAAGCAATCATAGTTATCTTGTCCCACAACTTTGCATCTTGCAGCCCATTTGTTAAGAATTGCTCCTGTAAGTTATTCAACTGAAAAGGCTAAAACATACAGGTTTGGTATACTTGATAGGGTTGAAGAGACTAATACTCACGTTCACTTAAAAAGTAAGTGAAAATTCTTCCTAATGATGTCTCAGTTTTATGCAAGATTGTGATTCACAATCTAAGCAATATTTATCTAGCCTAGTTTGGTAAAGTAGCACTACCAATATGTGTTAATTTTATTCCTTGTGAAAGATGTTTATCTTACTCAACCATTTTCCAGAACAGAAGGGTTAGATACTATCTCTTCTGTTCTCATGTTTAAAATTCTTAATGTAATTGCAGGAAGTGTTGTAGATACCTTTCATATAAGAGCTGGTTTATGCTATGAGAAACATTACATGATTTTGTATAGTGTTTGTGGATTTTTAGAAATTCTATGAAATGCAGTTTTTTAAAAAACTGTTAAAGTTTTTTTCACCTTTGTTTGTGTGTGTGTGTGTGTGTGTGTGTGCACCTAAACCATATATACATGTACCAAAAAAACAGTTATTTTCTTCAATGTTCCTCGATGGATCAGTAGTAAGTCAACGGATTTACATGACTAAAATCAGAAGTTCAATTTCCCTCGGTGGACTCAGCAGATAGCCTAATGTGGCTTTGCTATAAAAAACACACACTCTTCAATAAATTTACAATTGTTGTGTCTCTGTTCTAGTAACAGCATACTCATTTCCTATTTGTATACACAGTGAAAGTAATTATTAATAAAATATTATTAATGAAGTTCCGTTTTTTTGTAACCCATGAGTTTTAACTTGTTTAATTTCCATCAATTACTAATCTCTACCGACTGAAGCAGTAATGCAAAAACAGCACTGATCAAAAATGAAAGTGTTAACCAGTAGAAACACAACTTCACTCATATCCTAAGTTTATGTTGATACAGGCATAATTTTCAACTACTGTGTTTTTGTTTATAGAGTCTACAGTTGAGGTTTGTGGCTGGGAGACCTCTCTTATGTTAAACACGAAAAATGAGGATTCAAGAAACTGAATATTCAGCTATGAAAATTGGAGAAAGACTGTATAAATTGCAAAAAAAGTTTAAAACAGAAAAAGAAGCAGTAGTTATAGAAACTGAAGAAGATATTTAACAATTGATATAACTCAAAAACAATAACAAGGTGTAATAGTGTATCACCTAACATGTGACTGCTATTAACAACAAGATAACAATAAATATATAACAAGAATATAAACAAACTGAAGAAATTATTAAAAGTAAAAACAAAACATATTTTTACACTCACCTACAATAAACTGTAAATGTAGGAACAATCATACACACACCAACGTATTAAATGTATAATGATGCTGGCCTCTATACAGGGCAAGAATCAGTGTTCATTTTTAAAATTACTAACAGAACTTTGGTCTAAACTGTATAGTAGCATCTACAAAATATTATCTTTACCTTAAACTTTGTAACTGCATGTACAGTACATCAATTTTAATCAATACTTTGTAAAAATTCTTATGGAACATTACACATGTATGATGAAGATGAAATATAATTTTACACAAGCTTTCATGAATCATTTATCACTTTTTGAATATTAAATCCTACCTTACATCTGTCACAACAATCACCCATAGCACATTCTGCCTCCATTTTTAGTTTACAGGTAATTGGGTCACAGCATGGGTCGTTTTTCTTACAGTCCTACAGAAAAAAATTATGTTATGAATTCTTCAACAGGTATAGTGTGTGTGTGTGTGTGTTTTGGAAGGGGGATGGGTTACATTCAGAAACAAAAATGAATGAAAATATCAGTTTATTCTACAATGCTTATGTAAAACACAGATACTGTTCGAGAGAGTTGTGCCATTTTTTAATCTTATATGTATCAGTTACAGATGTACTATCACTGAAATACAACTATTTTACCACATATACGATTAAAAGGAAAGCAAAACCACAACAAAGGTAACAACATATTGAAGTATTGATAGATTACAAGTACGAACATCCCAAAAGCAACAGTAGAACTGATAACAAATGCTGAAAGTACCCTCAACTATTGATGTTGTTGATAGTTTGCAAATTTAATTATTTACCCAAATTCTGTTTGTTTCAGACTGGTTTTATGATCTATACTCACAACGTAAACCTAAAAGTGCATGTGTCACACCCATCCTTAACAATGTTGCTCACACAGTAAACTGAGTCCATATTGGAGGATAAATGATTACTGTAATTCACAGTTTATTAAATTGGTAATCTTTTAGTGGATATAAAAAGTATGTTGTATACAAGTTAAACCATTAAATACAAATAATATAAGGATAACTTATACTTCTTTTCATTTTAAATATTTTTCATATTTTAGTTGAATAATCTATAGAACTTCCTAAATGAACACTGAAAATTTGTTTTCAACAATGTATATTTTTTCTGTAACTTTCTCTACATAACCAATGTACTTAATCCCAGGTTCATTGAAGAATAATCAAAAGAATGATTGAAAAACATGAAATAAGTTGATTAACACAAATTTTTTTTTTCCTTTTCTGATTTGATCAGGAAGTTATAAGTTACATAAATACACAGATTAAACCTCTAACTTTGTTTTTGTTTTGCCGATGGAGTAGTACTGCACAAACATAATGAATGTTTATTCAGTGAATACAAAAATTATTATACCTTTTAAGCTAACATCTTTTATTCATTAAGTGAATTTTAGTTTTTAATACAGAAATACTTTAAATAAATTTTGCAACAGATGATAAGGAATTGGTCTATTTCTGGGACAGAGCCAAGCTCATTTAGATACTTATGACAGTATAATAGAAATAAATTATAAAATTTTTACACTTAAAATTATTCAACTGTGGATTCAAGACCCTTGATTAATATCTTTTTTGCACTTGGACTGGATGCAGAATTTAAAAATTAAGGTAAGAATCTAGCAAATATAAAAATGATTATTGACTCTAACATGCATATAAACACTTCATGTAAGGACAAAATTATTAAACACATGTACTTATTAAAATATATACAATTGTTCTTTACCTAGATTTGGATTAAGTTGAACTTAATCGCAAATAATATTGACTGTTCTCTCCAAGCAGTGTGTAGAGGGATTTCCAATTGAAACATACAGAATGAAATCACCAGTAGAAACTTGTTACATTTTGACTGAGTGTAGTATTAGTAAAGAACATTAAATATCAGTTGAAAATAGATAAATGTTGAGTACTTCCTCACTCAGTCTGAATATAGTAATAACAAATATAAAACTAATTTTAATCCAGAAATATGACTGTAGGATCATTTTTGCATCTAGTCTTGAATGAGTAGAACAAAAATTGAATGTAATTATCTGTAAAACCCAATATGTGTAATTCTATCACAAACAGCAATGTTTATTTAAATAATAAAATAAGAATTAATTGGACGATGATGACAAACTATTGCTTCATTCAGCAGAAACTTACCAAGACCCAGTAAAAATTGTTTCAGAACACTTTATGTCATAAAGTTCTTTGACACTATTGGAAACTGACTACCAGAGGTATATAAAGTTCAGTTAATATTAACAATTCAGTTGAAAAACTTGTACAAAAATCTACAGTACCTCAAAATTACCACAATCACATTCTTCCTCGCCTTCTATTTTACCGTTTCCACAATCAGTAAAATCATGTAACTAGAAAAACAGAAACAATTTGTTTTACAGTCTGACTGAAATCAAGTTTAGTGATAATTTTATACCAATATAACCAGACAAATTAATTCTCTACATTACACTGTTGTGTAAAAACTAAGTTAACCAAAGATGTTCTTGCTCACTACAATACTGACGAAAGAAAGAAAAAAAGTTTTGTTATTCCACAGAGTATTACGATACTGAAAACAGTAGTTTTTTACATGTAATTACTGATACACATAAGCCAAGTTTAATATCTCGGGAAACATCTCGCCAATTGAAACTTTGTGTTTGAATATTATATGAAGATTGTATCATTTGTTTTAATAACATAATAAATTCACATTTAATGAAATCACTATACGATGAGAAAGATAAACAAAGACAGTGCTCATAGGTTTATTATATTAAGCATGTTTAAGACAGAAATAAGTTTTAAGGCAATGCTTTCGACACATGATCTTCATCAGGATAAACAGCAACACAGTTAAAATGAATTAAATTTTAAAATAAATATATGACAATGAATTCAAGTACAAGTATTTCTTTTGAAATATGTACAGACAGGTTCTACTGCTCTATGAATATAAGCAAAGTTTAGAGGAAACTTGGGTGTTTGTACTGTGCAATGAATAAAACTTCAGAAATTCAAATACTCAAGCACTGAAGTACCTGATTATTTGTTGTTAAAATGTGAAGCTTTTTACTTGTATAAAAAAACACTATAAAAATTAAGTTTATTAATAAAAATTAACACTGACTTGATTTTACTAGGATTACATAATGTTTGTCTCTTGGTTTGTCACTAGTCTGCCCTATGGAACACATTTATTTAAGACAAAAACAATATTTAGTTTAAAACCTTCCTGATTTTCAGGCATAAATAATTAACACATCAAACACTTCAAGTATCTAATTTATTATCATTAATTTAACATTTATCTTTTTAATTTAACCTGTAATGAGAAGATTAATTCAGAATTTCATTATACCTACTCCTAGTCAACTAAGCAAAAACATCTAAAAGCACTTTTTAAAAATACCTTGATGTTAATGTAGAAACGAACCTGATTAGGTTTATTAAAAAGACAGATAGCATGCCCAGACTTCAAACTATACACATATTTCTCTTTACTACAGGTGGAAAAGTGATATGGCTGGATCTGATTTTTTCCTCTGGACAAAAACACCCATAAAATGTATTACTGGAAATAACAGACATAAAACACAGCATAATATGATAATTAATGAATAACATCAACAACATATGTCACAAAACACTATACTTAAAATTATAAAGAAACATTCATGTTCGATGATATAATAATATATCGGCAAGATTGAGCAGAAGATAACAAACTTTACTTGAGTTAAGCCTACCATACTTGTTTAGCAGTAAGAAATTCTACGACAATTTAAATGTTAGGACTAATCTGTATTGCAGTCATGCAAATAAAAAACATAGGCAGACAATACCAGAAAATTAAAATCAATCACCATAAAACTACAAATCAATGATTAATTTGAAAGAAAATGTAATTTTTCATATCTGTATTATTAAACCTCCCATTATAGTTTTTCTTCAAGCAGCTTATTAGCAAGCTTAAAGTATTCAATAATTTCAGCAAACTAAAAAAAAGGTAAACAGAGTTGACTATGTTATAAATTTTTTCTTTATAGAATGGTATACAGAAAAAGTTCATCTCAGATTGTACTTGTGTAATGTTTACCTAGACAGTCTACTCTCAAAGAAAACCCCGTTTATAGGGGGAAGACTGTATTAATACATACTATGCAACTTTACAAATGTAAATTCCTCAACTATGTGTATAACAATTTAGAAGTTAAAAACTAAAACATTCATTAGCTTAAAAAGACACATATTAACCTTATCACAATGAGTCATGAGTCTAAGGTCATGTCATTGAATTTGATGACTTGCATTCAGAATGTTATTTAACTACTGTTTTAAAAACTTATGTAAATAAGTTAGGTACCAAATTATAGATTATAATTCAAATGTTAGTATTATATAATAATTAATTCTTTAATTTATAAGTAATTATAAAAAAAACACACCTAAATATCAACTTTTGTGGCATGTGGTACATTAAATGCAGCACTGGTTCAAATTATATGTTTGCAATTACCAAATACAAAGCTTATAGTTTTGTATAAATTAGGAACTCAAATTATAGACACTGACAAGCTAGAATATAAAATAAGAACCTATCTTTTCTGTTTGCTGAAATATCACTAATGTTCTGAAACACAAAGTGGTCCTGCTCACCTCTTTCTATTTTTTGGAAACACTTCCTCATGTACATGTAATTTTATCTGACATTTTAATAACCAATCAAAAGCTCAGAACATCTCTAGTGGCTTCCTCAGCCATTCTGGGATATTATAATGTCAACACTTGTTCTTTCAATACAAGATTTCAAGTTTAGTCTTTAGTCCATTCCAAAATTTTATACTTTTTAGTCCAAAATACAGCTTAGTTAGTAAGTTGGATAAAGTATAGTTAAATTCTGTGTTAATGACAAAGTTATTTATGATTTTTTGGTTATTTCAAATGTATGTATAAAACCTAAAAAAATTTTGTTTTACATCATCCATATGCAAAATCATAAAAGGCTTAGCAACCTACAGCAAGCAGCAAATGAGTACAAAGGTCATCAAAACTAGAAGATATAACTGTTTGCTATATTTATTTGTAATAGTAACAATCTATATGCATATTTAAAGTATAATAATTGAAATGCAACCATATTTTACTAAATCTTGTTCATTGCAACACAACCAAGGCAGGTCACTGTGTAAAGACAAAGTCAGTTTTATATTATTTGATATGGTTATGTGAGTGCATGTGTTACATGTTATTGTAACTTCTGTACTTTGATAGCCAGATGTGACTGAAAGTCAATATAATAAAAATAATAAATATATATAAATGTATAATGTTATGAGATTTAAGCTATTTATACTAATCATTTGTGTTTTTGTGTTATAATCTGTAGTCATTCTAGAATGAGAAAAGCATAATTTATATTTATAACTTTTTATGGTGGTTATGAGGTCAGTCATATTGACAGACTCGTATAGTTAGGGTAAAGAAAATACATTCTACTGAAACCAAATGTTTGAAATGTATTTAGGAGGTTTTAGACAGTATATAAATATAGTATGAAATGTTTGCAACCAGGAATGTTTTCTTAATCATAACACGAAAATCACTTTATGCTCAGATTAGCTACAAAACAGACTCAATATTTTCACCAATAAATTTTTGGTAAAAATACTTCATTAAAAACAACATCCAATTTTTTTGTGTACAAAAGACTTGGAATCACTACTAAAATTCTTCCAAATTTTATGAAGATACACAAACAGCATTAGAAGTTATAGTATAAATAATTAACACGTGCAAATGTGTAAACAAACTCGTGCATATTATATTGAGTGTGTTGTGAAAAGGTTAATCATTTATCAATCACACAAAATTAGGTGCAAGGTTGGGATGCCAAAACTGAAATAAAAATGACTTGATGCAATGATAGTGCTGTATTTAGTGTCAATTATAGAAACAATGGGGTGAAAAGGTTGCAACCACTTTTTATAAGGAATGAGTTAAAAGCTTTCTATCAAATTTTTTAAAAAAACTTATAAATTAAACAGGAAATCCACCAAGAAGTAAACTGCTCCTAACTTCAGTACACAAATTAAAAAAAAAAAATCCAACTTACAATACACTTGAACTCATTATGCAACCCCACCAATCCTGGCATTTACAGTCCTCTATACATGAAAGATACACATTTAATCATTAATTATGAGAAGAAAAATAACATTAATCTTGCATTAATCTGTTATTTAACAGTTACAAATTAGATAGTAATAGGAACCAGATCAAATCTGTAATTGCCATGGCAACCTAGCTCCTGGGATTTTTCAAGGTCTGTAATGGTGTGTTGTTTTTTTATCCATGTTTTGTATTAACAACACACCATTACAGACCTTGAAAAATCCCAGGAGCCAGGTTGCCATGGCAATTACAGATTTGATGTGGTTCCTATTACTTTCTCCCAGTTAATCACACAAGGTTGTGCTAAAATGAACTCAAATCTAGAACAGTTTTGGATTTTTTGAAAGTCTGAAACTATTCTTGCATTCTTTGAGTCCCAGCTCAAACTTTGGTTCTAGGGTTTTAATGGCAGATTTAGCATTTTTTTCATGAATGAAGAGCAACAGTTACAGAACACAGTACTAATTGCATACCATTTTGTTTTTGTTCTTTCTCTCAATTCAACCAGTCAGTGCATATGTTTGGACTCAAACAAGACCAAAGGCTATTGATATCATGTGATTATTGTACACTGGTGTCTTGATTATCCATGTTGGTATCTAACTAGTTAGCCCATTGTTTAATCTAAATAAAATTTTTAGTATATTTAACTTCCTTATTTTAACCTGTAATCTTTTTGCTGTCATTTAATCACATTATCCAAAACAATTATAAAAGTCTTCACATTCATAAAAGCTAGGTGTCGTCTACTTGATCAAGTTGTCATGAGTCACATGGGTCCAATTCCTATAATACTCTTCTGATTACATGTTCTTGTTTAGAGGAATTTAATAGCTAATATAAACAAAAGTAGCTTCTGATTTTTTGGCACCTTTTCTGCTACAGACAAGAAAGTGCATTAGCACACAATCAATGCCTGTGAAAAATAAGTGCAAATGTATGTTCGGGAAGTATTATGTAATGCCTCTTGTTCAGACAAATCAAATATATCAACTACCTGTAGGAAAGAGAACAATGTTTAACTGGGCAACACCACAGTATAAGCTGAACATGCATTTGTGATTAAAGTATGCCCATTGTTCAACATATAACAGGTGATGACAACTGAAGTTGAATGAAATATGTACAGTGGTACACCAGTTCTCGAACGACTCCCTTCTCGAACAATTCGGTTTTCGAACATATTGTTTGGGAAAAAAATGCCTTAGTTGTCGAACATAAACTCAGTTCCCAAACCCAGCTGTCCTGGCCCAAACCCCCAAAATAACCTGATTGATGACCCGCACGACATTCGACCATTTTCAGCCCACGCCAAGCTTGCCCAAAACATTTTACCTGCACCTGTTGCTCAGTCCACACCCCTGCTAAAATCTACTGTGAACGTTCTCATTTTTCTTTTTTTTCTAAATATTTTGATTAAATAAGTCACCATGGGGTCAAAGAAGGATAATGAAAGCAGCAAACCAAAAAGAAAAGTTGTTAGAGCCACAATAGAGGTGAAAAAGATCTCACAACGAAGTCTGAGAGTGGTGTTCACGTGTCTGACCTTGCTACACAGTTTGGTATGACGAAGTCTACGGTCTGCATCATACTGAAAAATAAAGAGGTCATCAAAGGAGCTGATGTTTCAAAAGGAGTGACAGTGCTTACGAAACAAAGATCATAAACAATGGAAGAGGTAGAAAAACTGTTGTTGATTTGGGTAAATGAAAAACATCTAGCTGGTGATAGCATTTCTGAGACCATCATTTGTGAGAAAGCAAAGCAGTTGCATGCTGACCTCCTGAATAACACTCCTGGAATGAGTGCTGATACAAGTGATGCCTTTAAGGCTAGTAGGGGTGGTTTGAAATATTTAGGAAGAGAAGTGGCATACATAGTGTGGTGAGACATGGGGAGGGTGCCAGTTCTAACAAAGACGCTACTGATAAATTTGTTAGGGAATTTAAGGACTATGTAGAAGCTGAGGGTTTTATTCCCCAACAAGTGTTCAACTGTGACAGGCCTCTTTTGGAAGAAAATGCCAAAGAGGACCTACATCAGCAAGGAGAAGTCACTGCTTGGACACAAGCCAATGAAGAACAGGCTAACTCTATTGTTATGTAGTAATGCAAGCGGGGACTTAAAACTTAAGCCTTTGCTTGTGTACCATTCTGAGAACCCAAGGGGTTTTAAGAAAAATAATGTCCTGAAAAGTAAACTAAATGTAATGTGGAGGGCTAATAGTAAAGCATGGGTAACCAGGCAATTTTTTTATGGAGTGGGTCCATGAAGTGTTTGCCCCAAGTGTAAAGAATTACCTAATGGAATAACAGTTGCCACTCAAGGCCCTTCTTGTAATGGACAATGCACCAGGCTTGGAGGACAGGTTGGTGGAGGAGTACAGTTTCATTACGGTGAAGCTCTTGCCCCCTAACACAACTCCTCTCATTCAACAACGAGGGACCAGTAGGTCATATCGAACTTTAAGAAACTCTACACCAAAGAACTGTTTCAAAGGTGCTTTGAAGTGACCTCTGACATAGAGTTAACCCTCAGAGAGTTCTGGAAAAATCACTTTAATGTTCTCCATTGCTTGAGGATCATAGACAAAGCCTGGAGGGAAGTGTCTTTGAGGACCATGAACTCAGCCTGGAAGAAATTGTGGCCCGACTCAGAAGCAGATAAAGACTTTGAAGGCTTTGAGGCTGAGCCTGTTGTCGAGGATATTGTTTGACTAGGCAAGTGTATGAACTTGAATGTGAGTAGTGATGATGTGGAGGAGTTGGTGGAAGACACAACACTGAGCTCACCATGGAAGAACTCCAAAACCTTCAGAAGCAGCAGCAATAGAAGGCAACTGAGGAAGTGTCTTCAGATGAGGAGGAGGAAAGGGAGGATGTTCCTAGTTCACTAATCAAGGAAATGTGTGGAAAATGGGGAGAGTTACAAAGTTTTGTGGAAAATTTTCACCCTGACAAAGCTGTAGCAAACTGCAGCATAAACCTTTTCAATGACAATGCCATGTCTTACTTCAGAAACATTTTAAAATGTAGGCAGAAACAAACCTCATTAGACAAGTTTTTAGTGAGAAATAGGTCCAGTGAGTCTCAAGCAAGTTGTAGCAATGCAAAGAGACAGAAAAGAGAAAGAACCCCTTACAAACAATAATAACCCTCCTACTCTCCATGTTCCTCACCACCTTTCACTTATGCCATCAGCTCTCCTCAGCACAGGTAAAGTGCAGTTAAATTTTCATTTATTGTTTTTTTATTGTGTTTATAGTTTTTGTGGTTGACTTTATGCATGTAAGTATTATTATGAAGCATTTTAAGAGGTCTGTAACGGATTAATTTAATTTACAGTATTTCTTATGGGAAAAATTGATTCAGTTTTCGAACAGCCTTCTGGAAAGGATTAAGTTCGAGAACCGAGGTACCACTGTATTTTCTATTTTTGTATACTATTCTTTCAATCATTAATCAAATAACACTAATCATGCTACAAATATTTTGTACTCCTGTCATAACAGCTAAAATTAAGAGACAAGATTAGGCTTAAACCAGCCAACCTAGGATTTGAACACATGCTAGATCTTGCATGTGAAAACCACCTTACACCATGACATACCTGAACTTTTGCTATCAAAATTAATTTTTGAGTAACAGTTTTTCCAAAATCTGTATTGTCAAGAATTGTAATAGCACAACTATTTTGAGAAGAATTAGGATAAAGAAAAAAACTGTGGATCATGGATAATACATGAGCAGATAATCAAGACAGTAGCATCAATTTTCCAGTACAAAAAATAAAAAGTTAGGTTAGGCACACCAGACTCCTGAGTTTTGGGGCTGGTTCGTAGACCTGACAATATTTGAAATATATGGTTTATTACTAAAATACCACTCTTTAAATACAAAATGCATATCTATGTGTTTAATATATGGAAATTGTGGCAACATTTTGCACTGAAGAATTAAGTTAAATGGGACAAGCAAGTACTAAAGAACATTAAATACAAGTAGCAGGAAGATTACAGGAAACAAGGAAGCAAAAAACAACTACAATGAATACAAGTTAAATAAATACATGAAAAAAAATACTGTAATTGAAAAATAAGATGTTTGTTTGTTTTTGAATTTCGTGCAAAGCTACGAGGGCTATTTCCACTAGCCGTCCCTAATTTAGCAGTGTAAAACTAGAGGGAAGGCAGCTAGTCATCACCACCCACTGCCAACTCTTGGGCTACTCTTTTACCAACAAATAGTGGGATTGACCGTCACTTTATAATGCCCCCACGGCTGAAAAGGTGAGCATGTTTGGTGCAATGGGGATGCGAACCCGCGATCCTCAGATTACGAGTTGCACGCCTTAACCCACATGGCCATGCCGGGCCACATTAAGATGTAAAGGTTTATAAGAAAGTTACAGAACATCAAGATATAGGGTAGGAGAAAAGTTATACGGTACACAGAGCCAATAAATATATGTTAAGATACAACTTTAACACCAGCCTCCTTAATGATACCAATCGCCCATAGCTACAAGCCTAATACTGGAAACTCAAAATTGTATTAGTAATTTGCTACAGTTATATGAGCTCTACTGACTGAAATTAGGGAAATGCAAGATCCAATTCTATGCAGACATTTCTTCCTTAGTACAAGTTCGAAATAGTGTTAGTTATCTACTGCAGTGTATTTCAAGCCCACTAAGTGAAACATTATGAAAGTATTTTCATTCATTAACATGTGAGCAAAATTCATTCACTTTTAATTACCTGCCTACTAGAAAATAAAACCAATTTCCACAACATTTTATTATTTTCCTGTTGTAAATATTTTACATAAGAAAGTTATGTACCTGAAGTATCGTGAGGTAGTCCTAAGTTATGGCCTAGCATGTGAGTGACCGTTATTGCTGTCAGATGGGGTTCATATATGTTACTATCCTGGAAAAAAATAAAAAAAGACAATGATGAAAAGATAATTGGTGGAGATTGTACCAGATAAATACTGTTACAAGATCACAGCTACAAAAGTCTATATGAAGATAACCAACAACATACTTATTTATATATAAAATTTAATAAAGCATTATAATTTATGCACAGCTACAGACTGATATAAAAACCAAAAATAGGCTCTGGTTATAGATGTTATACAATGAAAACAAACACCTCATGTCATTTAGGCATATAGATTTGAAACTGACATAAAATATAAAAATTATGAGTATACTACATTTTGAAATAGCAAAAACTGAATTCAAATGTTTAGAGATAATGTTACAAAACCCTATCAATGGGATTATAAAAATAAAAACTATGAGTTACCCCATTCTAAGATAGTAAATAAAAAAAGCAAACATATGTTTATAATTAATATGCTATATGCAGAAGTAATTTATCACATGGAACTATGTATAATTGATAAAAACAGCTTGATCAGAACATTTAGACAATTGTATGAGATACTACATTTAAAAGGAAACTGGCATATAAAACATGCTTCATATTAGTATAACCAAGAGTGTGTGGAGAAGCATATATTATCCTTACAATATCACTACACATGACAGTTTTTTCTTTAAGGCAGAATTCATTAGGAGCAAAAATATTACTTTTAAGGTTTTCCTTCACTTTTTTACAGGTATTTAAAGGATGTTCCATGTGTGTTTTTCTGAGTTTTGTTAATAAAATGACTCTAACAAATAACTTCTTGGAAAGGTCAAGACATTAAAGGTTTAGTTACAGGTTGAAATTATGCCACTTACTGAATAGTTTTTCACTAAATTAATTTTTAAAAAGTTATTTTCTCAGTAAGAAATTTAGTGACTGCATAAAAATTATGTAGTTAAAGTGTTCAATATTTTGTACATAGTTATTTACCATCATATATGAGTGGTTAATCTTTTAATTTTGGTTTTACAATGTAATATCTTCTTAAACATTTTCTTTATTTAAACATGCAATTTGAGGTAATTTTAAAATGTCATAAAATAAAACAAATTGTAAATAGACTCACGTCCACAAGATTAACCACTTCAATTATGTTTATGATTTACTCTTAAAATGATAAATCTCTTTAAGTAATACAATTTTTTGTAAGAGAGATGAATAAGAAAATGCCATTAGAAAATGCATAGATTCTTAGTTCATGCAAGATCTCATGTTTGGCAGCAAATTTGCCATCAGTTGCATTGATCCAGTTTGATCCTTTCAATTACAAAGAGTTTTACACTTCTACTTATTATCATTACAGGAATAAATAACTTAGTCTCAGCTTTCTCTTGCAGAAGAAAGGTTTACCTTTCAAAAACTTCTATCATAATTTTTTATGCATTCATTATTACATGTTTAGATATATATGTATATACATACAGATAATGAGAGTAATAGTTTTGTCAGTGTATGTACACATGCAGGCATAAAAAATAATTTAAAATCAGATTTTCCTAAACATTTATTTTATATTGCTATATAAATGTTCATGTAGGCATAAACATAAAAGGTCATGTTTATGTAAAGTACGTAAATATTTTACAGATTTCTATAATTGCTCATTGATAGAATATCTATGAAATAAAATACTATCAAACTTTGTTACATACAAGGTCTAAAAAATGTTTATTGTTTCATTGTTAAAACCCTTCATGAAATCTTTCAAAGTGAGAGCTAGTCAAATCTAACTTTGTGAAAAGTGATTCAGAATATGACAGAGAAGTTTTTTGTCAAGTTTCATATTTCCTTTCTTATAACTTTATTATTCATTTTTTTTATATAACCAGTTTCTCTTTGTTGAGACTAACTTATCAACTGTACTTATGCTATTGTACTACACTTTTCCTGTTTTCTGACCATTGGCTATCCTTATGGCTCTTTAACTACACCATGGTTATCCGTATTCTAAAAATGGCTATTTAGGTAAAAGTTAGGCTAGATACTCTTTCTTTTCAAATATTCTGTCATCGTATTGTAATTTGTGTATCAATACAATCTAAGAATTGCTATTTATAAGCTTTACTTTTAGAAACAGCTCCTTAATATTTTATCTCATTTATTTTTGCAACTTGTGAAGGTCATTCACATAACATTTACTGTTGGTTAGGGAGGTAGACAAGTAGTGGCTAGTGAAACAGTAACCCAGGCAACACAGTGTTTTCTTATCCCCAATTGTGTTCATCTCCTGCAGGTAAATAGATATTTCATATGATACCTTCTACTTTGCACACGTGTTGGAGACATGACTAAAACAAAAGGAAATTTCCTCAATCAAAAACGAAATAATCATGGGTGAAATTTAACATATTCATACATTAATACCATCTATTGGTGTAGATCAGTAAAAATTGTCTCTGAAGGAAAAGCTTAATTAAAAAAATTAATAATTTTAAATTATTTCACTATTATTATAACTGATAAATTCTATTATTAAATTAAATAAAATATTAAAACATTCAGGTGTAGTTTTTATACCTTTCACACTTATAAGGGAATTATGTGATGTGCTCTTTGAACAAGATGAATCTTCCTGTGTTTTTTTGTTAAACTTTAAAATGCCCCGTAAGTACAACTTATCACTGATGCACAGCATTTTGACACAGAAACAAGCTCAAAAAAGGACATGTTACATTCATAAGCAGTTAGTTACCTGACTAACACCAACAGCTTTTTCAGTACAAATTGTATCAGGAACTGCCATGCCAACCTCCATTCCTCCAAATGAACGACCACTAGAATAAAAAAAGAAAAAAGTTGGCTAGTTTCTACTGAAAAGAAATATTTCAAAGAAAAAAATTATTACAATAAAATATATTTTCTTAAAGTTATGAAAGTATCTTTAAATAAATATTATATTTGATCCCAATTTATATACACTTTAGTCTAATTTACACATGAAACAATTTTCTTGCCCCCCAAAATAAAATTTCTTGTATCAGACCCAAACCTCTCAGAGTTGAATGCCTTAAGGTTGCTTCCAGTCAACAGCATTCTGGATAACACAAAGTGTTTAAGACAAATTTGCTCTTCTCTAGATAAAATAATTTGAAAAACTCAGGTAAAAACAGAACCACATGCTATTTAAAATCTTCATGCTAATAATCGAAAACAAATTAATTAATTAATAAAGATATAACAAATATCAGTGAATAGACTACAAGGTGACAATCCCAGAGGTTGCACCAACAGGTGTTGACCCCTCACATGGAGTCTAGCTACCTCACAGGATGTAGAAAAGAGTTCCTATACTGATGTTACCAGTGGTCTTGCAGCTGCATACTGTCTACTTGATTCAACATCTTTTTTCTTAGCTATACCATTAGGTACTAATATTTTTGCTAATAATGCAGAGAACAACATTTCGCTCTTCCTAGGTCACATCAGGTTAACCTGGGAAGGTCAAAACATTGTTCTCTGCTTTATTAGTAAAAGTGTTAATACTCATATCAGTCATTTTAAGATACATTTTTATTTTAAGTGGGTTTCTTGTCATCAAGAACCATAATGCATATTGTTTTACAGTATTCACACTTCTTGTTAATGAACACCATCTACAGATGCTGTTTGTATCTTAGTAGTGAAGTGGAGATCAATTTCTAGCCAGTAGAATAGCACTAGATTTGATAAAGGGGTTTCTACTGCCAACTTGTCAGTTTACCTGTTTAGCTTTACCCTTGCATGGTGGAACACATACATTCACCTGGTCTTACCATACAGTTTCTTTACTTCCTTCCAGCCATTCTGAGTTATGTATGATACTGCTTCTGAGTTAGTTACATTTATATGTGGCACTGCCTATTTGCAATTTGCTGGTTTCAGCAATTAAACAAAGAGCTTGCTTTATGACTTTCAGTTTCATTCTTATGCTGCTTACGTGAAGCTTGAATGTTCGCTCTAATAGCCTTGTGTACAAAAGACAAGTAATGAAGGTGATCTAGTCTAAATACCAGTTTCCATGGATCATGATGCATCTTCTGGTATTAAATGCAGCTATAACCCACTTCTCATATGCTAGACTGATACTTATTCTGGGCACTGTAAGCAGTTAAGACTATTTCAGAGATCTTCCACATTTAAAGCTGCTGTCAAGTCGTTATTATTGAAACACTTCCAAAAAAACAGCTGCAAATTCAGCAGCGTTGATCTTGGTTTCTCCTCCATCATGATAACCACCTAATGATGACTGGTAGTAGTGGTTCATTCCAACAGAAATTCTCTAACTACATCTCTAGGTTCATGCAAATGATGATTTGATGGCATTTAAGACAAAAGTAATCCTTCATGGTTTGGGTAAGGATTTGATAAAGGATCATTTCATATTTCATGAATGTTACCAGTTGCTTAGCTGTGTTGTCTTCTATACGTTTCTTAAAGGTACAGATCCACACAATATTAAAACGTGGAGATTCTTTTAGATGTATTTACAGCTCTGTGCAAGTTCTCCAAGCTAAAGATGGTTTCCATATCCACACTGAATTCTTGCTAAATAAGAGATTGCTGCAGTTAGAGCTTCTTTTGTATACCACTACTGTCACACTGATCAGTGTATCTGAGCATGAAGGCCTTGCCCGTTTTCTTTATCATTACAGAGTGGGGTACTGTCATCATCATAAAACAACAATCTTCCATGCACTTTATTCTGACACTATTTCAAGCTTACAGCCAGCATAGAAACCAAAATCAAATATAGCCTTGCTTTACTACTTCAATACATTTTCTAAGAAAAATAATGTCTCTAACTAACCCAAAACCATTTCAGTATAACAGGTCCAGACAGTGAAACAAAGTTTTTTTATATATTGGTTTACTTTTACAGATAGGATAATTTAAGTCTGAATAACAACTAATACCCAAAATATATTAGAACAGGCCAATGTCATTATCAAACTCTAACAGGCTGAATTATAAAAAAAATGATCCTAAAGATTGTTGTTTTTTCAGTTATCTACAAACACTCCGATGTTTTCACTTAAAATTGTACCTAACTTCTTAAACATTTCACAATACCACAGTTTTCAAAAATAATTTGTCTGTTTGCAGTTATTTTTCTATTAGTTTCTGTTACCAAAAAACCAATTAGTGAAATACAATTCACTTTTAACATTAGGCTTTTATACTGTTTTAAATATAATATTCAAAATTAACATAAACTATCCCTAGAACTTTTAAAATATTCTAAGCCTAGATCTTTAAGTGGATTTATGCCAACTACAATAAAATCATGCAGTTCCTTAAAAAAATTAGTTTTCAATACAGAGCTGTAGTGTTTGCTGACCCTTTGTAATTAAGACTTTCAAAAGCCATTTTACGATTACATTTTAATTTGTACTTAAATTCCTTCATGAATGAATCAAATGTTGAAGAAACAATCACACACTGTCCAGCAGTTACTAATACTTTTTCACACCTCAATTTTAAAAGAGAGCACCTCAAAACTGAGAAACATAAAGAACTAAGAAAAAATGTAAACACTAAAAAACTTACTAAGATTATAACTTTATTTATGATCCAATACCAGTATAAATAAAATGTTCCTACATCTACTATTCCTTTATTTATACATACAAATTTTAAACATGCTTACACATAAAACTAGTTATCATTACCATTATCCTTCTCAAGTATTAAGACTTAACATTTTTTCTATAATAAAAAACAAGCGATCTCCAAAATTACAATAGTAGCAGTACAGAAAGCCAATATAGATAATTCATAGTCAACATTTCAAAATATTAAAATTATATAATGTTCACTTACGTAAGCAAGTGGGTAGCATCCTTTGCCACTTTAAACAGCTTCCTTGAGACATATCCCACAAAGGATAGCAAAGTCTGTCTTACATTACTGACTACCGCCATCTGGTCCCCATCATGACCCCATGTTTCAATGTAGACTATCGATATCTCTGTGTTGATAGAACTGAAGTACTGGAAACAACCACGTAATGTAACATTATTCATTAAGTTAATTCTTGGTTATTATGTCACACATACAAGACAACATGTTATTTCAACTGGGATGAACTAAACAGAAGAGTAGATATGCAATAAAAAAGTATAACCATGTGTTATAGATAAAACAAACATTACAAAAATATTATTTGCCTTCTGAAAAAAAAACATATTGACCTGCAGAGATGAAAACTTTTTTTTTAAAGGTTAAAAGCTTTCTATTTACGACGCCACTTGTAATCTGTCACAACATAACAATACAATTCCCCAAACTGTAACAACAACACCTCAACAATTCAATGAATATGTCTCAACACCATTTACCACTTTACTCAGATTGCAATCTCTATTAAACTCAATATCCATTATAAGAATAAAGTAGATAAGGCAAAAACTAACTGACATAACATCCCATCATCAACAAATGTCCCACTGCATAAGAGTTTTGTTGTTGCTGTTTGTATTAAAGTACAAAAATACACAATGAGCTAGCTGAGCTGTGCCTAACACATGTATTGAACAATGATTTTTAGCACTGTAAGCCTAAAATTTAACCCTTGTGGTTCTCAATTAAAAAATCTTAGATCTGATATTGAATGGCACGACAAATGCACCTCCAGCATAATAAACTGTTTAATCAAACACAACACTCACTCTCAAAATGTGCTATCCCTATATAGTGTACTTTCCCAATGCAATTGTTGAAACAGCTAAGAGTCTAGGGACTTTTTATTTCATTGCAAAAATACTGTTAGGGTACCAAACTTAGACACATCAAAAATAGTGATCTTGGAACATGAAAAATCACAAACTGACAGAAATATTTTGACCAGAAATACCTGTCACTCTGCTAATATAGAGTCCATTATTTATAACATTTGACTATCAGAAGTTTCAATTTTATGGTGGCAGTTGTCAAGTTGCCAGCCACCCATTACAATTTTTCTTTTGTGGCTTGTCCACTGGCTAAAATATCTCACTGTATTCAGTATTAACAATATATAGATGCTTCACTCAACAAAATATACAGGTAAACCTGTTCACGGAGTACATTAAAACAAAGACAGGTACTTAACCAAATACATAAAGCTGGGTCAAAGTGTATGTCATAAACTTTTACAGTTACTTACAAATATTAATTAAACTACTAGTATCAATGTCTGTCAACAAACTTGGTGTTTAAAAGTAGTTCATATTTTAAATTGTTATATTATCTAGGGTCAAATTTCTTAATTTCAAAAAGAAAGTCAAACAAGTACACAATATTCACTTCTCTGTGTCACATGAAGTGTTTGCACTCTGAGGTTTCCCCCTCTGGATTTCACATTTTCAATGATACAGCTTTCAGAATGTCTAACCAATTGAAAATGCTAACTATCCATAATTACAAGCAATATAAATTCAAGCCTCCTATCTTCTCCATTTGCTGAGATATCAACGTGTCCACACCATCAGAGAAGCCACTTCTATTTGTTCTGTCTTTCAAGATGGTAATATGTACCACCTTTACATAATTAATGGGCATATTTATAACTACTAGAAAGAGAATATTCATCTTTACATGAAACTTATTACAGATGCTTCTTTTTTTTGGTATACACATAGAGGCAGTTTGCTTTAGATTCCTTGTCTGTGATTGCTGTTGTTCAACCCTGAGCATCTCAAATACTTTTTAACCTATCAATAACTTACTTCAAAAGCTAGATATAGTAATTCTGAGACAATCTATTCAAGTGACTGACATGCATCTCAGAATGGCTGGTATGGGTATTAACACTTTTACTGATAAAAAGAGAACAACATTTTGACCTTCCTAGGTCATTTTCTTAACCTGAAGATGACCTAGGAAGGTCAAAATGTTGTTCTCTTCTTATCAATAAGTGTTAATACCCATACCAGCTGTTCTGAGATACATTTTTATTTCAAGAGAGTTTCTCATCATACAGAAGTGACCAATATATTTTTATGTTCTAAAATGCATATCTGAAATCAAATAGCTTCTTATTTTCTTCTGGATAACCAAATTTAATAGACTGAATAGGGCATATCAAGAATTTCTACTCAAGTACAATACCTGTTTCAATCTTGGCAAGTACCAAACATATTTTTTATGAATATCTATTTATTCCTATACACTTTTTAACAATAGTAATAAAAAATGTAAAAATTAGAAACTTCATAAATTAGATACTAAAATTTAAATGAACCAATAATACATTTAAAATTTCTCAAGCTCAATTGACAACTAATACCAGCTCGTGGTAGGATTTGACTGTAACTTGAAAACATTTAAATGAGTTCCCGTTATGGGCCCAAAAGTAAAATAATAAAACCATAAAGTTAAAACAAAGATAATGTGAAAAGGTTAGAATCCAAGAGTACTACAATAAATAGTTGTAATTGTCTGTTACAATCTACAGTCATTCTAGAGAAGAAAAAAGAAGGAATTATTAACCCATTTTTAACTTATCTACTGATGATTTTCCAAATTATTATACGAGTAAAGAAAGCATGAAATAATGTAATAAAGTCCTACTATTAAAAAATAACCAATATCAATGTAATAAGTTCTAGTAGTTATACAAATTAAGTATTTACATTTTTTTTTCTCAAAGCAGCATTAACAAATGCTGAAAAAAGAAGCAAGATATAGAGCTGAGAGAATTAGTAAAGGACGACATGAAGAAAAAATATCATTTGTGTGTGGAAAAAGTTGAACTAAAATGTAAGAGTGATAGAGACTGTTCTCAAAACACCAACAGGAGTAAACTGCAGAACAACTGAGGAGATAGGTTACAGAAGAGGTAACAAAATGTCTCAGACTAATGAAGGAACAGGCTCAAAATTTGTAAATAGTCACATTTACAAAAAGACATTTTGAACTATAAAAACATCAAATCATTGTTTTATGCATACCATGTCAACACAGTTGATGATCTGGACTGCATCATTAATTACACTTGTTACACTTGTGTTCCTGTTCTCAAACTGAAAAGAAAAACAAAACAAAACATTTATATCACAAAACATATAGTGAGAGAATATAAATTCTTCTAACTGTAGAAATGTATTACAAATTGGATAAGCAACATTTTACTGTTCATAAACTTATACAGAAATAAATTGAAATTCTGATATTTCAAATCAACAGGCTTAAAGTCTGGAGTCAGATTAGAATAAAACAATACAACTTTCATCCAAACGATATGAGAGGTTAAATAATGGTGTGGTAATGATTTATTTCATCATGTTTCCTGTCTTGTTTTGATATAGTAACTGATAATTAAAGTTTCTCTATTTAAATAAAAAGTATTAAAAAATACAAATAGTATTGTAAATAACAAAAAAGAACATTTTAATACCACTGCACTGCCTTAAAAAAATATTTCACTGAAATAGATGAAATATAGTATATGGAAGTATGAACACAAATGTTCTTCAACAAGCAGTAATAAGACTTTTTAACAAAGAAAACTCAACTGTACGAACCAGTAGTCTTCCATGGTATTAGGTACATGAACAACACATATGAACTAGAAGAGGGTTGGATTCTGAAAAAAAAATCCTAGATGACCTCACACAATAAATAACGAGATATAGAACAGTCTCTCTAAAAAAAAACAACCTCAGGAACAATCAGAAGAAAATAAACAAACAAAAATACTTCTTCAATCCAGAGTATCCAAAGAACAATTTAACAAACAATTCCAGGGGAGACGAACACAAAGGCCATAATTTTAAAAGATCTTTAGAAGTTACGAAAATAATCTTTTAATTACTCATGTCAGAAAAGATATCACCAATCCAAGATAACTTGTATTATTTATTTAAGGAGAAGAATAAAGCAGAAATCCTCAGATATCGAAAGTAAAATATTTCGAATTTTTTTGTTATAAAAATAAAATGAAGTGAGTTAGTAGTGAAGCAAATACACTATAGAAGTGAGATATACAAGTTAACAAGAATGTCAAGAAATAGTGGTAACCTCACTGTAACATTTGGGTAATCACTGGTAAAAATAACTCTCTGAAATTAAAAAGAGTGAGTAAGTTAATAAAATATGAACTGTATTTAATTCCAAATGCTATAGTAAAAAGAAAAAAGTTTTCAACAAATGAAGTGAAAATGTTTATTAATTAAAATGACACATTACAAGAGAGAATATAACAAAGACAATAGAATTCCTAAGGCCTTATAAGTGAAAGCAAAGAATATATCAACCATACACTAAACCTACAATATTTAGTATTAATGAGGCCTTTCACCCAATATTACCTCTTCAGGTTAGCTGGGATACAACAGATAATTTTGGTTGAGATAATGTAATTTGATAATACAAACAGTAATACCAAATGTTATGGTGTAAGCTATGTTAAGCTTATAAAGCATAATTATCAGTTTTATATGAATGATTTATCGTTATGACACTTTTATAACATGTCTCTTACCTTGTTTAATATGACAATTTCACCTTCCAAGTCTAGTCAAGCATCTTCATTCTAAGAACACTCATTTCTATGGTCTCATTATGTTGTTATCATTAAGTGTTACCTGGATATTATTGCAAGAACATGTCTCCCTACTGGTGTTTTGTATTCATCTACCCTCCCTCTCTGGTATCATCTGAATATGCCATATCTTTTTTGCCTTCAATTTTCAATCACGATAATGTAACTTTTCCAATAGCCATTGACTACGGCATTACTAAAGACTGTACCATCTTTTGAGAGCACCAGTTATTTATTCACTAAAATGTATGAGCTCAAACTTACCATAGCTTGGTCGAGGACGAGAGCTAGTTCCACATATTTGTTAACTAGTCGTACATCTCTCTGTACAGAAACAAAATCAGTACAACATAAACATTTTCATACTTTATCATAATACACACCTATTCAATCTATAAATACATCATTTACATGTCTTCCACATGCTATTTGTTAAACAACTCAACAGGTCACCAACAGCATAGTTGTGATAGTTTTCATAAAGATACACAGTTAATCAAATTAATCATGTATAGTACTAGAAAATAATCCATCTTCTTTTACCTTATGTTGTAACTACCCAATCATCTGTCTCTTATCCCTCATTCACCCCACCATTCACAATAATAAAACCATTTGCTGTAATTACTACATAATCCATATTTTATCCACCCAATCAACATACCATTCACACCACTATTCATAAAATCATCTGCTGTACATACCAAATCACTTGTTTTTCATCTACCCATTCATCATACCATTCATAAGTCTGTGTTCTGTTTCATCCACCCACTCATTTTACTTTTTAAAACAAATACCCATGAACAAACATAGTTATCAAGTTACTCATAGCTTATTTACCTACTGCATATTTAAATACCTACAATATCATTTCTTGAACTCACTGAATCACCAACTTGTTGACCTATCTATTCAACTTCATTCAAACTCAATAAACTGACCACTTTCATCCTGTATCCATTAAATTTATTCATTAAGTTTATTTAAGTCTAAAAATGAATAACACTATAATGATTTCAGTGACCACAATCTCTATTTTATCTTTTAGTAAAATGAACATCACAAGAAAAATTACTGATAATATGGAAACACATTTCTTTTTAATATTTTTCAACCATAAAGATAATACCAGTAAATGTGGTGAAAGATAGGATTATTTACATTTTTTTACAGTTTGTTATCATATTACAACAAAATGTGCTGCTTCTCAACAGGTAACTTTCATTGAACATTCCAATATTACCACAATTCAATATAATGGCAGATCAGATATTAAGTTTGTGTCACATGTTCAAATTAAGTTGAACTGGGAATAACGTAATGCAATTCTTAGCAATAACATAATTTTTGAAATAAATTTGCATACCTTGTACTTCCTGAATGATATTCCAGGGGGTTTTCTATAGTATTTATAACTCCATTCATACCGATCAGAATTACCTTAAAGAAATTACAAAACTACTAAGACATTTTGCCAGTTTGTAACAAAACATATCAATTCACAAGACCTTTTCCACAGTTAAAAGATGTATGTAAAGACAATTCATATAATAAAATATCCAATTTATCTATTTTATAAACCAATATTTATAAACATTTTATTACCAGAGGTAGAGGATATTGAGAATATTATATAATAAGTTTTAATGCATAAACTAAAAAGTCTGGAACAAACACAGCTGGTATAAAGTCATGGTTGAACAGCAGCATGTATCTCTGACATTATGTGGTAAATTATAATGTAGTATAACTCCATAAAAAACAACAACTGGTATATAACAGCCCTTTCCAAAGCAAAACATTCCTACACTCATATCTGATGGATATGCTTAGATGAAGCATTAGATTTTCTAAACTACAGGTATCCCTTGGACTTAATGTACAATATGGAACAACTATGGCAAAAAACAACAAAAAAAACAACAACAACAACTGCCCAGAAAAATATCTGCAACAAGTCACAACCAGCTGTGGTAAGCAAAGTGTGGCATCATGTACTAATTGAGAATCCACAAACAAGAAAAGTAAAAGGAAAAAAAAAAACATACACGTCTCCTATGCAACAGTACACAACACAATAATAAAGAATCTCCTTCTGTAAAAAGTGACACAAATCACATGTACATTTATTGCTTCCACAACATATCCAGAAAAGGAAGTCTGACTGTACAAAATTGTACAAATTCTTCCTAGCTGGTAAAAAAACAAAACAAATGGCAGTGAATGACGGCACTCAGCAAAGTATATGTATACCACTAAGTGTAACAAGTATACAACATGTTGTGAAGCTTTTCAAAGGGATTCACAATAATCAGTGGATACTGAACTACACGAAAGTTAGGATTCACGTATAAGAATAAAAAGGCTAAAGTGAATTATTGCCAGATCAATGTTCTGAGCCCTTTGCACTGCAATAAAACACTTGCTTTGAATGAAAATGAGGTCATACTTCCTCCTGAACCACTACACAACTAAAATAGCTGGAGAATAAAATGGATGTGCATACTATTCCACATGAAGACATACCTACCAAATCACTACACTACACTTACATATTTCAGTGCAATGAGACTGATGGAAAATTACCGTCCTGTAGATTAGATGAACTATGGAATGTATGGAGAAGTGGTATGCTTCAAACATGTCAGAAATATTATTTTAGAGGTGTATGGTCATCAGATGGAGAATGACCAACCCTAGCAATATGGTAAGGCCCAAAAACTATTCTGATATACTGAATCCTTTCTAAAGAGATATCTGTATGATAACAGTAAACTTTTGACTTTTTATTTATCATTAACATATATGACAAGTAAATATATGGATAATACACGTATAAAAAATAACTAGAGGTCATTAAATGTTACTCATTTGTACATACTTATAAAACAAATGGTGTATAAGTATACAGTCTTGAAGACACAACCATACTTTTATAATTTAAGTACCATATGTTTAAAGTATGAATACAGGATATGACCAAACAACATACCACAACTATTCTTTCCTTTCTTTTCTGAAAAATACATGTGCTTGAATATAACATGTGGATGATTCATCTGTAATTAGAGAACTGGTATGTAAGTAACTAAATCTGCCTTGACCAAACTAAACACAATTAAATATTTAAAGTACATCAAATTATGTTCCTCATCATAGATTCACAGTTTAACAAGATGCTAATTTTTATAAAAACAAACAAACAACTATCTAACTCTAGATTAGAGCCATTTATTTTAAGCAATTTATTAACACAAATATTTACCTATACATGTATCATTTCAGCATTGCATTCTTATGAAATCCTTTTATTTTCATTCTAAACACAGATGAATAGTTTTTCACTGTTACCAATCCAAACCTGCATTTCAGGTCAAACATACAAAAGTTCTTTTACTAACTATATGCAATACTGTGATAATTTATATAGAGAAATATTTTTGTTTTGTTTTTCTATCAAGGTTTACACAGGTTAATGGCAAAAAATTCCAGGACTTTCCACAACCAAATTGTTATTTTCAAGAACTTAATTTACTAATTTAATAAAACTTGAATTTCACCAAAGTTAAATAACTAATGATTTTTTTAACAGTTTATAAAAAATGCAGAAACAGCTATACAAGACATACTAGCAGTAACAATAATGCACAATCATCAAGTCTCAATCAAGCAAACAAGAGACAAAACACGACATTAAAAGAAATTAAAGTGAAAAATGTATTACTGAACAAAACTAATAGTTTTCACATCCCTTATAGTCCTTTAAGTAAACTTCAAAAATTTCAAAGCTTTAGTTTAAAAACAAGTGATAAATCTTTTGTGTCTTTCCCTAAAAACTCCTCTAGTGTGTAAATAAACTCAAGTAATGAATACATTTCACAACTTGCCAACAGGACAAGTCAACTTGTGTCTGATTGACTGCTGAACATAAACCACCATATATCACATGACAACAAAGCAAATATTCACACTCATATTATTAGTAAGACAATTTTCACACTGCTAAGGTCATTAGCAATCTGTGTATATTTTTACAGTTCACTGCTATAATTCAACCTAACACATAATTGGATATCTAGGTCAAAAACCCTTTATATCACAACATCATGTTCAACATATATATTTTCTTGTATGATAACACACCCATATTTAAATAATATTTAAGAAATAGTTTTTCTAAACAAGTTCATTATTATGTGCATCAATCGTCACAAGTTACGATGATACAAGTAAAACCATAAAACCTTTTTATATATTTTATTCATTTTAAACCTGAAAGAAAAGACTGAAAAAACACAAAGAAACAAGATAATGTTAATAACTTACATTAGAATATTGTATCTAAAGCCCCAACTGACTCTCAACAGTAGTACTTTGTGCCCAAAATGTCATTCAAATTAGGAAAAAATTCTAACGCATCATTGTTCTTCATTTAATCAATAGTTTTATGATTTCTACCAAATGATTTGTTAGTTTATTCCAAAATAACAATATCATTCCAACCATAGTCATATGAAACTTGTTCACTCGCAGATGAAAAGAGCTCAAAGCTTGTTGCTTATTGGTGTTTTCAATACAGCAAGTTCCAAATTTTCAACTCATATTTTCTAAAAACTAATGTTTACAAAACTAAGATTAATATAATAATAAAAATCACCGATATTCCAAGACATTTTGAAACTGAATTTTTTAAAAGTAAAATTCTATGACCACCCACGATTTTCATGACCTGTACAAACCTTGTTCTTTTTAATAAAGGAAAATATCATAAAATAATCTTTCAAACTATCCAGTACACAAAAAAATGTTAACAAATTAAAATATAAAAAGCAAAATTTTGTCACAGAAAAAAAATCACTCCAGTGATCAAAACATTGTACCTGCTTGAAAATCTAATCTTACTCACTGTGAAGATTAACTTGAAATATAAAAAATCTTTTTGTTTGTTGAGAAGTATAAAACTGCAAAATGGGCTCTATGCTGTGTCAACTGCAGGGACTAAACCCCAAATTTTAACAATACGAGTCCTTGATCTTATTGAGTCACTAGCATGAAGTTTGAAAGAAGGTTTTAGAGCAACTCACCTAAATTAGGTAACACAGATAAGAGTTTATAGAAATTGAATGTAAAAGAAGTTACATATAACTCACATGAAACTGGAATAGTAAAGAACAAAGTTTAAAAAACACATTAAGACAACATAGCCCATCTTTCACTGGTATAATGAAGAAAAGAAACAAGGGGTTCTGGATAGAACAATATGATAGTATAAATGTCACACTTTAGCACTTTTATCTTACTTTCAAAATAATAATGAGAAAAAAGTACTGATGAAATATTAAAAATATAAAGTCAACTACTATACATAATTTCAAACACAATACTTATTTATAAAACAAAAAAAAACACTTACTGAGAAATCACCTCCATAAAATGGATGAATAACAAAAGTTTCATTTTGTATGTGAATGACACCACTAAGGGAGAAATAGTAATGAAAAATATCATTACATACTTAATTATTCTTCAAAAATTACAATGAAGCAGCTCTTCTCATGATCACTTATATAACAGAATACAACTTACAATACACAAGACATTCACTGGACCTCTGCAAACCAGTCATTACTTTTACTGCAGCTTGGATATATTTTTTCCTCATGCTCCCTCCACCACATACTGCAGCAGAGACAAATGTTTCCCACTCTCATTCAAAATTGCCATGCATGATGTATAGCAGTAAAATGAATTGTAAAGTATTTAATAACATCCTATCTGATGTTGACATATGGTTTCTCTAAGTATTTTCCACTCAATTCTTCATTAGCATTAGCAGAATGTACAACAACTGTGTGTCAACCATGCCTGCACTGCTAGAGCAGAAAGATAGCTTAGAAGATGGTGAAAATGAGTCAAATGGTGTTCAAATACATGATGATGGAAAGCTAATGAGACAAGAGGATTCTAGCTTTCCATCTAGTTATGACAGTCAAGATGATGGATCTGGACTTAACAGAGGAAGGAATAAATGGTGGTGTCAACAATGGGAAACACACATTTGTTCCACAGTATATGGAGGTGGGAACAATGGAATAAATATATGCCTCAGCCACAGTGAATGGATTACGGAACAAATCCTTTTCAATTGACATGTACATATATACACAAAGTGTCCAAAACATTCTAATATTTTTTATAAGATAGCAACTTTGGTATAAATTCAACTTAAATATTCATAAACCATGAAATACAGCTTACACACCCCACTTCTAAATGTGCATTTTGTTTACAACCAATTTTACAATGAATTAAAAATCAAAAAAGATGAAAATTCACAGTCTACATTTATTTCTTACTGATAGTGTGACATCTCATTTGAAACAAACATCTCAGTTTGCTTGAGAAAAGAGAGCTAGCTATAGTATCATTTTGCTACTACAGATTTTATTTATAGCTAACAAATAATGATAATATCATTATTCTATTGATAATTATTTTGATATTAATAATATCAAAAGATATGTATTAACAAATATATTTGCAAAAAATAAATTATAATCCCAAAAGTTATTGGTACATGTGTACATACTTCTGTGAAGAGAAAGACTGTGCTTTCTTAATAAATGTAAAATCACAACACAGTAAAACATAAATACATAATATTATAATACCTAGTTTAGATGTGCTCCACCAAAAACAAAGATTCACAAATTTAAAAATAACAATTTGAAGTCAGTTCCCTGAATTTTTATGCACACCTTATGTTGCAAATAGATCCATCCCAAATGGCAAACACAGTCTTATAAAGTAACTAACGTGTTTCTGGATAGAGTTATAAGAAAAGTTTACTCCTTACCAATAGCACGGCTAAGTAAATATAGTGCCCATGGTAAGCTATCATGTTTGTTATACACCACCTCAGAATTGCTGTGGTAAATCATTCCAGACATTTTGATGCACATGTCCACTTTACACTTAGGGCAGGAGCTCTGGTCATCCTTCCCTAGTTATAGCTCATTATTACCTTCCCAGCTAGTAATTTTCTCTGGCCTTCAATCTTACAAAACACATTTTGGACCAGTTTTAAAAACAAATTTTCATGTTAATCTCAACTAGCAAATAACAGTGGATCTGTTGGGAAATATTTTGGTAAGGAAATAAAGAACGCTTATTATTATTAAGATAAACACTAACATTCTAGGGTTTCCAATTCTTTATATAATATTGCTACAGACACTAATTCCTAAATTAAGAGGTGTAATATGCCAGGAAACCTTGCAGAGCAGTTCTGTTATCACAGTTCTTTACTCTATTATTTTCCTTTGAGATATTGTGTTTTCTTACAGCAAAGCCACATCGGGCTATCTGCTGAGCCCACTGAGGGGAATAGAACCCCTGATTTTAGCGTTGTAAATCCACAGACTTACCGCTGTACCAGAGGGGGCCCTTTAAGATATTAAATTTAATTTTTTAATTAAAGCTTGCCATTTGTGATTTAACTACAAAAGGGATATATGATAATAATTAGTCGATCCCCTACCTTATTTTGTCTATGGTAGAACTAATAAAGTTATATTCCTCAAATATTGTCATTTACTTTTTAACATTGTCTCTGTTTATATTTATTATACATTGTTATTATTATTGCTGTTCTACATTATGCCTAATCATAAACTTTAATTGTTTCTTAAAGGTTTTCTTGTCTGCATCCTGGAAAAACATATGTCAATGGGATAAAGTTTGCAGACAAACCAAGTCCTGGGAAATTACCTGATTCCATTACAGGTGCGAAAGGCAACTTTGGCTCCTGGATAGTCTTTAATAAACCCATGATAATAGCAATGTTCAATTTTCTGTAAAAGCATAAAACATCTCATTACTGTATCACACACTGCTTTTAATTATATAAAATTTAATAGCAGGTTACTCTAAAATATATATATGTATATAATACAGAGTAACCAGCTGTTAAAAAACAGAAATATCTAACACAAACTTATATACTTACTACTACTACAACACAAATAGATATTCTAACTTCTAATAAGAAATTCATAACAAAATATATTACAAAACTTAATTGAAAAACTTTGTTTCCTAATATACTAAGGTTCTGAAATATATATCATGTTTAAAACAAATTAATGTTATATAAAGGATCAGACCAAAATACTTTTAAAGTTCTGTAAAACAAAAGAACAGCCTACCAACACAAAAACTGTACTGTAGACCAGATTTATGTAGAGATATAATTTTAGTACCAGAATGGTGCACTAATGTAAAAGTTATTTTAAGGTTTGTTTTGAATTTTGCACAAAGCTACACAAGGGCTATCTACGCTAGCTGTCCCTAAGGAACAAAAACAATATTAAATAAGATAATACATTATCAACATTACAGTTCTTGGATCAGACTAGCATTCTGAGGTAAAAGGTACATTGAAGAACATGTCACTGTAATAAACAGTCATTACAAAACTGACCAGTATACTGAGATTAATACTTCCTAAGGTACAAAAACACAAACACAGAAGTACAAAGACAACCATCTATTGCAAAAGAAGTGATATTCACTAATAATCTGAAATATTACAGCAATTTGACAACATATTAGTGAATCACAAACTCACTCCAACAAGTGTATTGTACTGAAACTGAAAATATATAATACTTAAGTTGATCATGATACTATACACAATTCACTCCAACAAGTGTATTGTACTGAAACTGAAAATAAATGTGACCCTTAAATTGGTTATGAAGCTATACAGAGTGCTGGCAAAATAAAAAAGAAGTTAAAAATTTGCAGTGCAGTCTTTTGTATTATGGTAGTCAGTAATGAGCTCACATGTTGAGAGTAATCCTAGCCTGTGGGATTACAACCCATTCCTAGCAGAAAATCTGCATTAGGGAAAATTTCAAAGTGTGGTTACTATGATGCATTCACATGGGTTGGTCAAGGATAGCCCAAAAACTACTCAATGGAATTCATTATGCAGGCATGTCAGTGTATTTATACCCTTTATCTCAAGCAGTATTTATTTATTTACTTAGGCCAAGTCTACTGTATTCCTCATTTATGTTAAATTTCAAGTTAACACTGCTTTTATTGAAAATAATGAAAGCACATTTGCATTAAAAAATACTAAAGTAGCATTTTTTTTCTAGTTATAGATAACCATAGCTAGTGAGGGCTGAATAATTTAAAATGTAATAAAACTTTCAAATAATGCTGGCAGTAAAATTAATCAAGATACTTTACTGATAAACACAGTGAATAAATTTCTATGAATAGAAATTTTTTAAAACACCCATGCCCATACTAATATTCCACTGAACGTAACTATATATTTATAAAAGCAATGAAGTAGCTGTGTTTTTATATAATACTGAAGTAACTGCATACTTTAACCCCATTATGTCCAGTTAGACCCTTTAACATGTTAACACTTGCATACTAGGTTTTCAAAATTTAAAAAAGAATACATTTAATTTTATGTCAACAATTTGTCACTGAAAACATATTTTAAACTTACTATTTTATCATTCTGTAACATTTATTTAGTGTAATACATATATGTAAAAAAAGAAACAAAATTAAAATTTACATCTTGGCTCCAAGGAGTCTCACCTACAGAAAGCAATTTTTTTTAGAATTTTTCTTTCTCATATCATAGGTTTACATGTGCTTGAAACTATCATCTCATTTTAATTCTCTTTCACTGATTTTATCAGTACAGCTTCTTGTTTCCACCATTTTCATGAACCACAGTATGTGATAGGATTACTAATGAAACATGTACTGTGAGACAGAGTAGGTTATAGGAAGGGTGAGAAGTAATTTATGGCTTTGTTGGAAAGAGACAAAACTTAGCTCATATAAGAAAGAGCAATTTATAAGACTCATGAAACCATAAAACTGAGTTTTTTTAATAGTTTCTTTACATGTTCTTCTTCTAATTCTTGAAAATGCTTTCACATTACATTTGTTTCAGAGCTACAGAAATTTGTTTCTAAGAATTCAGATGTGATTAGTTAGCTTTAGTAGGAATGGTAGGAAAAAGATATCTTTATTCTTGAATTAAAGGTTACATCTTTCATTGATAAAAAATGTACAAACTTATGTTTCATAAGGTGCCTTTACTAACATTCTATACCTGATAAAAAAAAAATCAATTACACATATTAAAACATGTACATGGAATATATGTATTTAATACATACCACACATATGTAACCTATTATTACAAGCTGGGTGGAATCCACCCAACTCATAATCACAAAATTTATGCTATTATTTTTGACAATATATGCTTATATTTACAAGATTTTGCAGGTTATTGGTAAACATGGCAAGGCTTTCACACACAAAATATCAAGTTTTTAAATTACGATTCTTTAAAGATTTTCTTGTGAAAGTTTATCTTGCAAAATGCTAACTACCCAGCACACAAAGCAATTTTGATTTTAAGATTAGAAATACTTTTATGCATCAGATTTTTTCAAATTTAACATGCAAAATACGAAACAGCCTCCAGATTATCATCAAATTTTTTGAAAGAAAAACTTTATATTCTATTATTTATTTTCACTACTTTACCTCTGTACCTTATAACCACCATAAAAAATTAAGAATTAAATACAAATTACTTTTTTTCTTTCTAGAATACTACAAATTACAACACAAAATCCAAATGATTAGTCTGAATAGCTTAAATCTCATAACGTTATACATATATACATTTATTATTTTCATTACATTGACCTTTCAGCCATGCTTAACTTAACAGAAGTTTCAATGACGTGGTGCATATGCACTCATTTTCCCATATCCAAAAATATAAAACCAGCCCTTAAAAAGCAACCTGTCTTGGCTGTGTTCTAGTTGACTAGCATTTTGTAAAATACAGTCACATTTCAGTTTATAATACTATAAAAATAGTTATATACTACTATTTACAAACAAGTTCTTAAATTTTAGTTTTCTTAAAACAGAGAAGAATCAACACAAAATTATACAAAACAATTATCTCTTCTAGTCATGAACTTTGCACTTGTCATCTTAAAAATCAATATTAAAGACATTTTTAATATTTACTTTTAAATTAAGAAATTAACTAATGTATAATAATAAAATCTGAATTATAATCTGGAATTTGATACCAAACTTATTGAGATACATTCATGAAATAGTAATTCAATAAAACTTTAAATAAAGGCTACAAAGGCAATGAAATGGCCTTTGACCCATAACAGAGAGATAGGGTAAAAACAAATCTATCCATTTAATATGCGTATTTTATCAACATCAGACACATATACTTAAAATTTTGCATGGACTATAAGTATTGGGTTGAGGAATAATTCGTGAGCGTTTTTTCAAGTTAAACAAATATATTCATAAATGAAACGCTTTCACAAAATATTTCATGTCATTTGGTAGATAATTTTTTGCTCTAATAGATGGTGTGTTTGATTTTCATATGTCTTTAATTTTTGCTTTCATTTTCAGCTCATTAAATGGAATGTCAAGTGGACAAAATCGAGCATTTTCGACACCATCTGCTTTTCGCATTTAATTTCTTGCAATTTCGTTTAAAACAATGCATACTATATACCTAGGTATTACATGAAATAAAGTATCATAATAAATGTTTTGGGTTAATGTGTTCATGCATTGAAGTATTGTATAGTTTTGCATGTAATGCTTGAATGAAATTATTTAAAAATGCTCACGAATTATTCCTCAACCTAATATTTAACATGAATCAAATGCAAGTACCAAAATCATATGGATCTAATATATATCAAGTTTGTACAATAAAATATTTGGGTAATTTTTATATATTTCATATAGATCAAATGTGAATATCAAAAACCTATGTATAAGCTATATGTTTTAACCCTAAAATTCCCAAACTGTTTTTTTTTTACATTGTTAACTGCTGGATATGTCCAAACCAGAGCACTGAGTAGTGTGCAAGTGTATAGACCAGTCCTTAAACTGTTAAATATTATTTATTCATTACTTGTACAAGCCATTGCATAATCATATATTCAATCCTAAAATTTAGGTTACAATAATAATTCAATTAACTAAGCACAGATTCTATACATATGTAAATAAAATGCTCAAACCAGATCAATGAATAACTAAATAACTCCTTAGTTTAAAATATTTCTTGAAGCAGTGTTTCATGAGCTGATACACAATCCAGTATGAAACCTCTTGGTAATCAGTATTAAGTATTCAATTCAGAGTAATGACACCCCTGCAGTATGGTCACTGCCTAGGTCACTTGAATCCAAGAAATACCCCACAAGCTCATATCTCACCAAGAGCAGATATCAAATATTCATATTCAAATTTACTCTAAGAAACTAACACTTTTTAACCAGCCATATTAATGATAATATGAAAACATTTTTAGAAATATGAAGAATTCATCACCCAGTAAAGATATGGATGAAGTTTACCTGATGGGAAACCAAAACTCGGCCTTCTGGTAAAGTTTTTTTTAGATAAAGATTTGGAGCCAATAAATTCCTACAAGAATAAAATTAAGTGTCACATTAATATTAACCTTTAAGTGTTATCAATCACACATAAAAATATGTCTATTAAACTCTATAAGTAAATACATTTCTTTTCTACATACATAAACAGCTAAAAATACTAAGAAATTCTTCCAGAGCTCTCTCTAAAACTACTCATAAAGCAAACCTACGAGTGAAATATATTGATTTAGAAGTTTGAATTAATACAAGTTTTATCAATTTTTTTAGTTGGATGAAGCTACTAATCTGACTTTTGGTTTTGTTTCCTTATAATTCATTTATTTTGGTAGTAAAAATAAGTAAACCTCTTCTCTGCATAGGTAAAACCAGAAAACATTCAAAAGACAAATATAAATCTGGGGTCTTTGTATATGTTTGTTGCTTTTTTCCAGCTGAATCAGCTTCAAAATAGTATAGTGTCCAAGTTTGCAGTGTTGAAACTGTTAATGTAAATTGCACTTTTTAAGATAACCAAGTTTTAAAACTAACAAAATCATACAGTTGTCTGTGGGAAAGCTGGGATATTTTTTCAAGATCTATTTACTTTCTTTGTTCAATACATGGATCATATTAATAGTTTCTAACCAATTAGTTATTATGTCAGAAGCCTTTTTGATCACATGCCTTCAAACAGCCTAACTATTTGATGGTTTTGTATTTCTTGTATGGTATATAAACATAATAAATCAATTTTGTTGATTCACATGCTCGCTGTTTATTCATTGAAATAATTACTTTGATTAATTTTCAACTCCTGTTGATAATTTGAAATCGTGTGTAGATGTGTGTGTGGAGCTCTATCTTAAACAGCTGCTCATAACTCCTAAATATGAGTACAGATATAACTGTCAGCAAGATTTATTCATATTAGCTTAAATAACACAAATGTTACACAAAAATTTATTATGACAAAGTAAACCAATGCTTGACACCAATGAAGCTATGACTGTGTTATTATTAATAAGTGTGCATGTAAAGGTCAATGTTTAAGTGTTTATTTTGTAATGGACCAGTATACATACCCATGATGCATAATGGTTTTTGTTTCATTACAATTTGTAGAATTATTAAAATAACCCTGTTTAACTTTAGAAGTGATTATTAGTTCTCATACTTTTATGTTTAAACTATTGGTGTGGCACATTAGTTTTACAAATGCAAATGTAGAAACAACAGTATACTGTAAGTAGGCTTAAACATGTACTGATAAAAACTTCAGTTATTTTATTACCTTCTAGCATAAGACATCAACTGGCTCAAAACTACATGCCAAATATTTTAAATATCTTTAGCTACTGAAGTTCTACTTTTGTTAACAACATATGCACCATTAACAAGAGACTGATAAAGGTAGATTATGAACAAGAAATTACTTTGAAGCTACACTGAGATGAATATTTTAAAAATTTCTTAAAGTTAATTGCAAATACAACTGTAGCCATGTATTCATCATATACTTGTATCATATACATAACATTCTTAGTGAAAATCAGTGCAGCAATCTTTAAAACATTTGAAATATAAAGATATATTAATAACACTTACGTATTGAGCTTTAATTGAAGATGTAATATATAACTGAATGCTTTTATACGGAATTCTGTTTCATTAAAGTGTTCCCCATCCTGAAAGAAAAGACAGCATTAGGTAAAGACTTTATTGTGTTTAAAACATAATAGTATATTTAAAAGAAACAAATAAACTTGATCACTTCTCAGCTAAAACTTTTCTAAAAATAAAACTACTTAAAGGTTTCTGTAAATATTTAAACCATTTCAGTTTGTAATGATACTTCTAATATTTATACTATTAAATAAATATCTCCATCAACAGGAATACACTGCATCTTAAAAAAAAAATAGTTATTAATATTATCTAAAGAAGTATTACATTTAGTCTTAAGTGTAAAAAGTATCCAAGAGCTGAAACACTACATAGCAAACACTTTTCTGATATGGAAGAAAATATTAAAAATGCATGGAGACACTTGCATACCAAACATGTTTTAGTCATGGCTGAATAATAAAAACTCAATGTCTAGACAATCAGGTGGTACTGAACAAAAACTACACATTTTAATCCCAATATATACAACATTAAATTACATAAGAATTTGAATAATAAACTAATACATATTTTATTCTACTGACAGCTAAATTTTTAGAAACACCACAGCATGCAGAAGATCATATAGAGACCAACAACAACAAAGAACTTTTTCAAATAAACAAGTCCCAGTCAGAACAATTTAGAAATATTTTATCACTTTCATCAAGATTTTAGAAAGCAAGAGCAGTGAAGACAAACAGAAGTTCTCCAGAAACAGAAGAGCTAGCATATATCATGACTCAATGAAGCAAGGGATCTGAGAAGTTAGGAAATTCAGACTTTAGCAACAGATGTAACAAATATTACACATCAAAAAATATACAAAAAAGAAGCATTAACAGTTTTTAGAAAAAAAAAAAGAAGAGCCATAGTCGATATGATTAACAGAACTATGTAGACCATAATTAAAAACTGGATTCAGTTATACACACAAAAATTAGAAGTTACGAAAACATGGAGTAAAGGTCAATCAGGTGAACAATTGAAAAATTAAAAAAAATTTTTTTTTAATTCCCCCTCAAAAAAATAAAAATAAACACAAACAATTTCACCAGTACTGACTTGGAGCACAATGTGTAAAACTAAAAGATACAGTAAATACAATCAAAAACAGAATGAGTGTCAAAGAAAAAGAAAATTATACAGAGAGTATTTTAGGGAGAGAATGCATGCTGGTCAAAAAAAAGGGATAAATCACCATAATTATTCCACCCAAAGAATACAAAAGAAAGAAAGGAGGTTCAGATTCAAATGAGAATATTAAGTAAATCAAGATAGAATCATCAACATGTATAGCACCTACAATTGTTTTAGGTAAAATTACAGTTAATAAATCTAAGACTTTTTTTTTTTCTTTTATTAGCTGTCTTTTTGTGCACCATTAATGCCACAGATGGGTCAACCATATACTCAATTCAATTTTACTACTCATCAGGATCTCTACCAGCCTATCTTCAAATTGAAATTCTTTCAGGCAAGATTAGAGTAAATTAATTTGTAATACTTTGGGCATGGTCAAATATATCAATCAAAAGGACTTGACCTCTTGAGTACAAAACTATAACTAGATCTCAAATTGGTCAAGAGATAATGGAGTTATGACTTGAGTTTGTACTTGGAAAAAACAAAACAAAAAAACACTCAGAGCCATTCTATGAATCACTCTTACATGACTAAAAATCTGATTATATAGGCAAAGAACATAAAGATTCCAGTTGAATAACCATGTTGCTTGAAAAAATACAAAGAAAATTAAAACAAGCTGGATAAGCTGTTAACAATACAAAAATGTGCAGATTTCATAATGAGACATCAAGTATGTGACAGAAAATGTATAACTTAAAATAGCTCACCAACCAAAATAAATGAGCACAAGAGCTAAAACATACCCATAAGAAGTGCACCTTAAAACCATACTAAAATAATTCTTATAGAATCTAAAACTTCACATTCATTACATAACCCTACATTTTTAAGCAGATTTTCCATTCAAAAACAAAGATCTGCTGACTGCATGTCTATATAATAATGTATATTACTGCTTAAAGCAGCTCTGACACTTCTAAGTCCATGATGAGCAATGTTTCTACAAATATTTTCAATAGTTGAGTGTTGCAATGCTATAGCATTATTATGATGTACAACAACAAATGACAAAATATTTTTCACTAAATGCCATAAAATTCATAATTAGATATGAGCTGCAGCTCAGTTTGATTCACTGATACTACACAGTATGTACAATTTGCATAGTGCATGTGGCATATAGTAAAGTGCCCATGTCCTTTACTAGGTTCATGTTTGCATTTTTCAAAACAATTTATTCATTTTACACTTGTTTAATGTATGTATAATGCATTAAATGCAAATTACTGGAATAAAAACATTCATAAACATTTATGTTATGGTAAATACATGTTCAGAAAGACTGAAGTAGACACAGTATGCTGAAACATCATGAAATGGTCATTAAAGGACAAAAAAAACTTGCTCAATAAAAATAATACCATCAAAAGTTAATGTGACTAAAAATAAATAAATTTGCATACACTGTAAAAACAGAAAAGAGGAAAACTAAAACACCTCTATACAAAACATTTTGTCAGTAGTGAGTGACATGATACTCAGATAAGTCAAATAACAAGGCAGATTTAATCTTACAAAATAAAAAGCAATTACAGGTAATGGCAACAAAAAGACAACAATTATGAACATCTTATTATGTTATGTGATTGTTAATATGAACATTCAAATTGAAAAACTAAATATTTCCACCAAACAAAAAAAAAGAAAATCTACATGTCAGTCTTTATACATTTTCACACAGATCATAAATCTGATCTTCAAAAATACAGCATTTCATTATCTAGCACTGTTTGAAGAGGTTTAATATATAATACAAAAACAAAATGTGGAAGTGTCTGAAGCCATGGTTGTAAGGGTTTTTTTTTTTGTATAAAAAAACAGATAATTCCTGTTAACTTATAAATTGAATAGCCAGAATAAACAATTTATTTAGACAGTCTGCTAGTGCTCACAAAGCATTTAATCTTAAAGTAAGTCCACACGTAGGCCAAGCTCACTCAGAACCAAAGATGACAGATGGTTTCACACACACACAAAACTGAGCTCATTGACATCTAGCCACTCGGGGGACACCAGAAAGGGGTCACAGGACAAAGTACTTCTTAAAAACAATTACCACATAAAGGAAGAGTGTCTCCAAGATGAATTTGATAATGAAGAAGAAAATAAGGCAGACTGAAGAACAGTTTAGTATAAAATTACCCCAGTAAAGACACCTGAGCAGTGATACTGAGCCTCAGATAGAAAGGGTAAAGATATTAAGGTAAAAGATAAAGATGAGCAGATTGAGTATAAAAGAAGTCGTCAAAGTAGGATAAAAAATCATCAAGATTGGAAAAAAAGACTCAAGAAACAGGAGCACTAGCAAATGAGGAAAATTTCCAACCATAGGCCACAGGAGACTTAAATTCAGGAGAGAAGAAGCCCTTAAGAGTCGACACAGAGACAAAAGCAATCTGCAATAATCATGAGTTGAGATGTATGCAAGAAAGTCACCTGAGAATAAGTTAAAACAACTGAATTAAGAAAGAAAATGTCAAATACCAGAGTTATCAAAGAATTAAAATATAAAGGTGAGTGTTATCCACTACTTGTCAGAAATAGAAGAATAGAAGCAAAGTCAAACTGGGGGAAGAGCTGCTCAACATCATACAAAGACAAAGGAGCCTCAGAAGAAATTGCACGAACATGATGTCATGAACTGACTTGAAGTCTATAGGAAGAAACTAATTATGTGACATATGATGACAGAAACATTGCTCACAAACACTAACTCCAATTGCCATTGAAGGAAAACAAGAACTCCTATAGGAGAAGTTTAAGCCTTACAATTTTCAGACAGACACATGGATATGAAAAGCTGGATTCAATAAGACCCACAAAACTGAATTCCTGAAAAATATTGATGTTCTAGGGATTTATAAATTCCATTGGCCATTTTCAAATTGACATAATAGCAATTGGGAATATTTTTGTAAAAAAAAAAATGCAGTAGTCCAAGAGAGTAATGTGCAGGAGAGAATGTGTTACCTTCTATAGTCAAATGCTGATTGTACCATAGACTGACACAATAAATGTTATTCATAGGGATGTAAGTTTTGTTCAATGGCTTGATACTTGCTCAGGAAAAATTTTAGGCAGTGATTCAATGTGTTAACATAACAAGTTGCAAGAACAAAAAAATGTATCTAAATCATCAATTGGCCTGCTGCATCCAACCAGACATTTACAAATTCATACAATGCAACATAAATCATATCAAGAGCAAGAATGACAAGGAAAAGAAGACCTGCCACAACAAAAAACTGGATAAACTAAGGACCCAGTAACAAA
The DNA here is from genome assembly GCF_004210375.1 of Tachypleus tridentatus. Taxonomy (NCBI): domain Eukaryota; kingdom Metazoa; phylum Arthropoda; class Merostomata; order Xiphosura; family Limulidae; genus Tachypleus; species Tachypleus tridentatus. Next base: position 109,203,710 of record NC_134836.1, on the reverse strand, counting down.
ACAGACACCAAGATGATAAACCATCAACCAACCTCACAATAAACAGATCCAACTGGCAGTTAAGCAATGAAGAGATAAATCTGCTCAATAAAGGACTCAACTTTGCAGTAACACCTAGAAATATCCCATCCACAAAAATGAAAGCCTGTCTGGAAGACTAAGCTAGAAGACTAATAATCTCTTCTACACAAACCGAAAACAATGGAGAACAATCACCATAAAGAAAACAACTTCAACAACAATTCCATTGACGACCAACAACCTTTTAGGTAAAACCGAAAACATCTATTTTCCTGAAACACCTCAAAAGAGTATCTTAAACAACTTTTTCAAAGAATTTTCATGCAAAACCATTAACATAATTTCAAAGAAAACTAAAAAAAACCTAACATGAAAAGATATTAATTCTATAAACAACCTGAAAACAACATCAAAATTCTAAAAACAGATAAAGACAATGCTATAGTTATAATGAACACAAATGAGTACATTAAGAAATGAATAACATCAAATACAAAACAAATTTAAATCAATACACACAAACTCAACAAAAAAACATGAAAACATGCAACAAATGAAAAAACCAACACAATCAAAGAAAACCTTTATTCTCACCTACCAGCTCACACACACTTCAATTATATGGGACCCCCAAACCTCACAAACCCAATTATCCACTATGATCCATAATGTCAACCTATGAATCATTCAATTACAAACTCGGTAAATACATAGCATGGGCATTTTCTAAATGAGTAACATCAGTTGGTTACTTTCTCAAGGACTTTTTTAACCTTAAATATAATCTTGTTCAACTAAATCATAAAGCCTTAAAGGCCAGTTTTGAGGTAATCTCCCTCTTCACAGAAGTCCCAACTACCAAAGCATGCAAGATAGCTTCAGAACTTTATATATCCAAGACCCCAACCCATTGATACACATCCCCAGCAACCAACTAGAAACCCTTACAAAATTCACTACATCCAAACTAACTATGTTCAATAACCAAATCTACCTACAAATAAATGGTTTAAGTATGGGCAATCCCATGTCACCAGTTTGGCTTTATACCCACAACCATACTGATACAGATATGTTGATGATACCACTGCTGGATTCACATCTGAAGAATACACACCTAATTTTTTTCAACTACGTTAACTCCATACACCCCAACATTAAGCTCACCTGTGAACATGAAAAAACTAACCAGATAGCATTTCTCAACCTCAAGATCACAAGAATCAATACACAATTCAAATCAGAAATCCACAGAAAAATCATTCATACTGAACTATACATACTCTGGGACTCAATACATGAAACAAATCAAAAACCTAACATATTAAGAAACCAAATAAACACAGCCATAAAACTATGCTCACCCAACAAAATTAACAATGAAATAAAACAATACTTCATCAACATCAACAAATTTCCTCCAAAAACTGTTTAAAAAATTATACATACGCACCTAGATCAACAACACAGTCAACAATCCGTGATGATGAAAAAATTTACTTGTAGAGAAAATTATATATTTAAAAAAGGCTGGTATGGATAGAGAAAGCTCCTCTATTAGTGCTTTCTCTATCCATACCAGCTGTTTTTATATATATATAGCACAGTCAACAACAAATAAACAATAATAAATTCAAAGAAACAACAAACTACAAAACCTTACACTGCTGCATACCATATATGCCTGATGTCAGTGAAAATATAAATCAACATTTGGAAAAAACTTAACAAAACACAACAATCCAGTAAGCATCAAATTTATTGAAAACCACATACAAAACTAAAGTCCATACTATGTAAAAACTACAATGACAAACATAACACCAATATTATTTATAAAATACAATGCAACAAATGCCATGACTTCTATATTGGAGAAACAAATAGAGAAATGGAAACCAGATTCAAAGAACACAAAAAACATTTCTTGAATACTGCAAATCAAATAAAAACATAACCATAGAAAACACCCAGGTACTAAGTGGGGAAACAAATATAAACAAATGCAAAATCAAAGAAACCCTATTTATACAACAACTCAAACAAAAATTAAATTAATATAAAGGAACACCTTTATATCTAAACTAATTAATAATCTAACATCTAACTACAATGCTCCCTACAATCCTGTACCCATTTACACCCTTATCTATCAGATTCGCCTGGCAACGGACAGTTACAAATTCTCTTTGTCAACCTAAAGATGACCTAAGAAGGTCAAAAAGTTGTTCTGTACTTTATTTTCATTAAAGTTCTAATACCTATATCAGCTATCTTGAGAATACAAGTGTTAACTACTTATTCTGTAGAGAGGTGACTAGTGTTTCTGAAGTTGAATTTTGTACATAATTTATGGTGTGGATAACAATAGCACTGTACAATATGAAATGAGATTTTTTACTGAATCTCATACATAAATGATATTACATAATACTGTCCACCAGACTGAGAATGTAAAGGTTAAATGTGATAATTAAAGAGAATTCTAAGTACATGCGGAGATAAGTCAAAATATTTGGGGGAAAACTAAGTTGGTAAACAGTTTCTTACAGCTCATTACTGCACTCTGTCCAGTTTGGAAACACTGTTTTTGATTCACAGTTAAGTTGAGCTGGTTGATCACAGGCATTTGTTCATTGATCAACTACACCCAACTAACTGATTATTTTCACAAGACTTGGATTATTAGAATAACTGAAATAGTAATAATTAGAAACTTTAATTTTATCTAGTGGTAATTTTTGTGAATCATAACACTAATCAATTAAGCCAAAAACTTTGAATTAATCGAAAATAATAATGAGAAAATGAGAAATCACAGTGGCAAAATCATGAATTCTTGGATGGATGGAATAATGGAAAACAATAATTAGATGATTATTTCTCACAAATAATCAATGGTAACAGGAAATTGGGTTAATCACCCAGTTCTAGTACTAAGTTCTTTATGAGATCTGAGAAGTTTATGAGGAAAAATTTTGTGTATAAACATTAGCATGTTCATGTGAGAAAGAAATCACTGAAGAAAGATGACTTCTGATTGGTTGTATGTTGGATCAATATTTAAATTATAAATAAAGTTTCTTCACTTCTGAAACCAAAAATATTTGCATTTAACCACAAGATACAGTATCAACATGTACTCAAGTTTACTAATACAAGGTATTTTCACCATTAACTGACATAAAATATAGGGATAATCTAATTCACAGTTTTTTTATTTTTGAATCACCTACTATCAAATCAAAAATAACTTGTACAATCAGTCCAGTACCCTTTTCATCAAATCTATGTTTTCTATACCCAGCAAACTATTCGTGTCACACTTTGAGCCACTAATGACAGTAAAATCTAACCTAAAACCACATAATTAGAAGTGGTATGTCAACAACATTTTTATATGGCTAAACCACCAAGAAACTATTATAAAGTATCTATGACATCTCAACTTACAAAATTTCATCATTCACTTCATTTCACAATGAGAGAAATACAATGTGGGATCATCTGAAACCTAATGTGAAACCATAAAGACTTATGACAATAAATTCAACTCACTCACCAAACCTTTGTCATCAAATAAGTACTAACAATTAAAATTTCCAATGCATTAACAACTTCCCTCTTACTTTAACAGGATCTCAGTTAATAATAACCTGATAATATTTAATGTCAAAATAATATTCAAACACAAATAGATGACTAAAGGACATGTTCATTACAGTTAAACTAGTGACCTCAAAAGTTCAACATAATCCAAAGTGCATCCTACAGTTGTAACATAGAATGGAGAAGCTAGAAGAACCATTACAAAAGACAAAACATGCATTAAAACAAAGAATACTGGAAACTCTACAAAATTAAAGAAGTATTCAGGATAAAGTTCTGTGAATCAAACCTTTACAAAAACCAAGGACTGGTAATCTGCAGCATTTGGAACTATAATTTATAGAAGGAACAAAAACTAGATTAAGCAGCTAATCACAGAACCAATCTGTACTCAGCTGTACTGGAGTTTTCTCTCTCAAAGCTCAAAGTCACACTTTCACATCTTTCCTTACTCATCTGCTAATCCATCATTAACAAACATCTTCATAACCATTAAAAGTTATTCTTCAGAACTCTCTTTAATGCCTATGCTACTGTTAATTTATAGAATTCTTCCCAATAGATCATTCAGACTCAATGAAAAACTCAACTAGAAGCCCAAAGCAACATCTCTAAACCAAGAAGAAGAGAGAAGTAATCCATAGAAAAAATATACATGTCAATAAATTGTCTAAAACTTTCTCTAAAAGTAAAAAAAATAAAAACAAAATTGATTAAACAATTTAAATTAATCACCTGTCCATTTACTATCAACGTATATCAACACAAAATAGTTGTTTAAATAATACTCTATAACTGTGTGTCATCTAGAACAGTAAAGTTTGGCCACAAGCTCAATACTGCATTTAGTTTTTAATTTGCCAGATCTTATTCTAATCAATAAAAAATATTGATTAATTAAAAGCAAATATTTACCTTATTCACATCTCTGGTAGAAATCCCCATTTTTCTTTGATGACGAAGTTGATAAGGATAGATGACATTATAAAAACGACTAGGTATGCTATTTAGAAGTTTTTCATTCTCTGGATACTGACGCTTAAGCCGACTAACTTCCTCTAAAAAATCATAACAGCAGTTGCTTATTAGACTTTAAAATAACTTGAAACAAAGTACAATAAAATAACCTTAGTCAACTAGGAAGGTATACCATAATTCTTTATGGACAAACTGGATTTACATTTACCTTCTAATCTTCTGTTTTAATAATGGTTATAAACTGTATACAGTTTCATACAGTTGAGAAGACTTCAAACATAAACCTTCAAAAAGACTGAGTATATTCTAGAATAATTAAAAAAAACTGTGAGAAAAAGCTTTGGATATGAAGATTTTGTGATGAGGGTGCATACATAGTAAACAGTATAAACAATTATGTGTAACATCTGTTGTTAATTTCACTCATTTTTTGTAAAACATACTAGTCGGCTAATATCTACAACATCAAGTATCTCATTAAACTTGTCAGTTTACTATTTTACAATATAATTTAAGTGATAAACTGCTCCTAATCTTGTTTCATATAGATTAAATTCTGATAATTATATAGAACCTACAATTATCTACAAAAAACCTTTGGTTGAGTTTAGTGCTGTTAAGTGTGGGGATACCCATTTCTGATTTACTACATAAACATCCAGTTTCCTTAAAACAAGGTTGAGAAGCATGGATATTATAAACATAAAAACAACATACCCCACAAAACAAATTCCATACATCCTGGCTCCCACACTCCATTCTTTGTCTAATAACCTTTCTTTTTTCTTTTTAAGTTACTCAATATGGGAAACTGCATGATGCAATCTAACATGTACATATGTAAATACCAACAGAAAACAATGTTATCTTAATAATGACACTCAAAATGAAGTAATTTTTTTAAATGTAAATCTTCTGTTGAATTTTTCAAATGGTGAAAATTTGTATGAAATTATAAAACTCCACACTGATATCCTGTTAACAAATCAATGAATAGCTTCTTTCTCATCTGTTATGCACTTCTCCATTGGAAAAATTTCAGTATGATTCACTTAAAGCTGGTGTAGAGACAGAGTAATGCTTTTTTATATAAACAAGAAGGTTCACATGTTTCTACTTATGTATTAAAAGTAAATAATGTTCAGTTTGAGTTCAAAACCTTCATTTTCTTTATCACAGAAAGTTTCAAGTAATCATAATGATGCTGTTAGATTTACTTACTTAGTCTAAAAGTTATTTTTTTGGAAGATCAGTTCTACTATTTCATACGTTGAGAGATTATTTTTAATTACCTGTGGAGCCAGTGCATTAGATCTGTGTGTGACATATTCATGATTAATATCTGCACCTTGAGAATGGAGAAGTTCTCCAAAACAGAAAATGGGGGTGAAACGGGAAAACTCTGACCCCTATAACAAATCTACATGCACACAGGATAAAACTTTTGCAAAGTTGAGGGTTGCACATTGCATAATAAAATTTTCCAGTATTATATACGCAACAGTTTCATTACAGTATGATTATAAGCCTAAAGTATATTCTAATAATAATATAAAAATTAATTTAAAAAATAGCTGATTTTCATTTTTGTGATTGTAATAAGAAAGTAAACTTTATAAACTGAGACAAAACATTTTTCCCTAGATGTTTTTCTAGTAAACTGATTCAGACACTTGTCGAGAAATGGAATCTTAATAATTCACTGAAGAAATACACATTAGCAGTTGAAAGAATCATAAAATGTTAAAATTCAAATATCAATTACTTTTAGTTTTCTTTTGTCAAAATTTGTATTCCAAAACATAAACAAAAGCATTATTTACAAAACACCAAATCTAAACATTGACAGTATTTTAACCATTTTAACTGTTTAAATCTTTCAACAGCTCACTTGCTGAACAGAATATGATCCATGACAGTTGATCAATTAATCGATTATTTAATAACTGCAGAATTAGCCAACTCTGATTCTCTATCACACAGTCTAAGTATATTGATGGCAGGTGTGATGCTAATGTCAGATGGACCAATATCATTATTAATATTAATAAATGTATTGGATGATACGATAAGAAAACCAAATTTCACTTAAAACCAAGTACAGACAACATAGTGGAAAAAAATTCTTAATTAATACAAGTACATCCCTTGTGGCTATATGTTCATATTTTTGTTATTATTAAACAAGAGTAGAAATACTTATCTATTTAATAATACTGAAATTCAGCCTTTTAGTTACCAGGATCAATTGAGCTCACAGGTTTAGCATTTACAAATTATAAAAGAAAGTGATAACTTCTGGTGAAAGGCGGATGATTAATAAATATTGAGATAAGAAATGACCTTTACACTCAAAATAAAATTACTACATTTTCTGATGTTTTGATTATATTTTCTTTGAAAAATATTATGATGCTGAAAACCTGAGAATGACTTAATAAAACACAAAACAATAATTTTGATGAAACTGTTTATAAACATACATATGATACAAATAGGTATATATTACAGAAATGAGATTTGCATAGCATTATCATCTCTGCACACACATAAGAGACAGAAAACATTAACAATGCACAAGTACATACTTCAGAAAAAAAGATTTACATAACATTATTACTATTTCTGTAAGCCCATGTCAGATAGAAAACTTCAAAGAATGGAAAAATACTAGAATGCATAAACATTTTGTGTATTTGTATAATTGTGTCCTATTATATACATAAATATTACATAATGACATTTCTTGCAAACAGACCCCATTCCTATGTTTCAAGTTACACAGGTTGGAGTATCAATGATCTGTTATTTTGAGCACAATGAGGATTGTACAGTTTATGTTGTTTATGCCAGGAAAGATGAAATTTTAGCTTTAGACAACATCTTATTACTTCATCCACTGAAAAGGTAAATATCTTGGAATTCTAGTTATCATCAAACTATAGTCTAACATAAATCTATATTTTAGAAAAATTTAATTTTAATAAAATGCAAGAAATTTTGAAAGAAGATGGATTCCTAAAATGCAAACCACTTGGAAAGCAGTTTTCAGGTTGAGGTAATACTTACAAGCATGCAACACTTGTGTGATGTGCAAGTCTTGGAGGCAATGTCATTAAATACTGAACACAGACTCGCAAGTACTTAAGATAATATCAATATTTGATATATACAAATAATTGCATAATTTAGAGAAATTATTTTAAATTTATCAGTAACTATTAATACAGACATTTCTCTTGAAGTAAGATTTGAGTTTCTTCCATGTGAAGGAGAATAGTTGCTCATAACTATTCCTAATTTTGAAATGACAAACAAGGGGGAAGAGAGACAGCCAACAGTTCCCACTATTGGCTCAATAAAGAATTAGACAGTTACTTTAGCCCTAAATCATGACAGTGGTCCTGGTAACATTACCTAACTTATAGGTATGATGCTCCCATTAAAAATTAAAAACAAAAAAAGCAAAGTGATAAACACAATTTAATTTCTAAATGTATGTCAAATAAACAAAACACAAAACAATTCAAAAGCATAACTGTCAGTTTTACTAGCTGCATCTTGGCATCTACTTCATTAAGAAATGCATTCATTAATCCTCATTTATAAATAAATATTCATATATTCTAAAATTCATATTCCTCAATAAAAATGTTCAGACACATTAACAAACTATTTTTAAAGTCATCTCTGCAACTCACCCCTACGTTTATTGTCCTCTTCATGGCCTAATGCTTCATCTATGTCTGTAGAAAGGTTAGTAATAATAAAAAAGTTAGTCAAAACACTGACAAATCAATTAAAACATGCAACAACCAATCATAAAAATTCAACGACTACAAATACTAGAAATGTTGGGGGAAAGAAAGGTTCTTTACCAAGAAGATAGTTAAAAAGTTACAACTAATTCAGGGTTTATATGAAAGGAAACCTATTCCTGAGAAATGCACAAAGCTGAAGAGCAGTATTTACATTGTAAAGATTTGATTCAAACAACACTCTTCCTTGCCAAAAAGAAAGTGATGCAATTTTTATGTAAAATTACTTTGTGTATAACTGTTAACACAAGACTGGAAACAAAGTAAACTGACCAAAATTGTAGCAGCAGATAACCTATTTAGTACAGCAAGGTGAAAAACTTTGTGTGTTATATTTGAAATGTAACTACTTAAAGAATATATCAGAATATTTTTGTTTATGTTACATTTTTCTCTAACATGTGAACTTTACTGAGCACTTGGAGAAATCTATTAGATCTTGAGAAAGGGCAAATTTTAAAGTATTCACTAACAAACATACAAGTTAATAACTAGATATTTGCTACTTGAGCTAGTGTGGTTAGTAGAGAAACCTAGAAGTGTTTAATTTTATCTTTCGTATGTTAAATTATTTTCACAGTTCAATCAGGAACATCATTTGGTTTTTGTACCCACTCTCCATACTTAGTGCAACTCTTTCTTCACACTGCTGCTATTTGTTATTCATGATTTTATCAATTACGTCGGTATCATTTTTTTTGTTCAAGAACAACAGCATACTCACACTTCATTACTTTAACACAATTTCAACTCCAATTTGGGCATTCTCTATATTACCCATAAAGAAATGTGTAACATCTACTTTGTGAGGTATTTCAACAAATTTTCTCCAAAATAAAATTATAAAAGAAATGCTTAGATTGACTTTTTTCTGTACAAGTTTTATTAATATTTACTTTGGAGGAAATAATATGAACAAAAAAAATTAAAACTCTAGTATTCCTAACTGTCAATTTTATGGCTTCCTGTTGGAATTTTTTATTCAGTTAGTCAAAGTTTTTAAACTTTTTGCCTGTGCAAATGAAATTCATCAATAGCAAAGCTAAAAATATACAGATTTACAATAATTGTGAACTCTATTTTCAGTTACAATACTTTTAAAATAGTGTTTTTTTTTATTTTGTGATGTCAAAAACTGTAAAATTTAATCATCTGCATGTTTTTGTTGTAGTTTCCTAAGTTGTAGAACTTAATATAACATTTCAGAGTTGGAAATTTTTTTTCTTATAGTCTGTTTGCTACAGAATTTCTTTACATTGGTACAAAAGACTTTAAAAGTTGTTATAATGCTTTAAGTTGTCAGGATGTATCTGTAGGCTACATGGTAGTTTTTGCTGTCATTTATTCAGTTTTCTATTATTTGTAAAACACAGAAAGTAAAGTAACTTGCATGTTTATTTTACAGAAGTTATTGTCTTGACAGATGATTTTGTATACAATAACTAGCTTTGTAACTTGAGTCTGAAGACAAGACATTAAATATGAACTTGCCACTGGTCAAAGGTAAATGATCTTACATCTGTTTGAACACAAGACACAGAGAGGCAATAAAAATGTTTTATGTACAAAATAGTGAATTCAATACTATCTACTTATAATTAGTTTTAAGACTTCAGACAATTTTTGTTGCACTATTTCTTTCAACAAAGTACCATAACATATTTGCTACTAGGCCTACTTATGAGGTTAACACTGACTATTATTTCAGCCATTACAGGCATACACACTGGCAAAGAAGTAACTATGTTACACACAGGTGTTAACTGTAATACAAATTATAAGTCAACCAAAAAAATCAAGTTTATATTTTATAAGGTGTCACAGATACTATATCAAGTATTTGAACTGCCCGTGTGGCAGATTTGGTGACATTCACAATAAGAAAAAACTAAACCTGCTGGAATACCAAACACTGGCAATTAAAGAGTTAATAAAAAATGGAAACTAAAACTAGTTGACAAGAGACACAATAAATGGGGAAATATTTTCTGAAACCAGAGCAATAAAACACCTAACTTCAATTGATTCATGGTAAATACTAAGACAATATAGTTGTTTATAATTCTAATTCTGCCCTCAACAAAAAAACAACAAAAAACAAAATAAATGAAGCTATACAACTTTTCAGGATATATTAAGCTTAATATATCCAAAGTTATAACTACAGTATTTCTGTATTAAGAGTTCTTTGTTGTACAATCAAATTCAGAAAAGCATAAATTACATTTAAGTATATTCAATGGCATTGCTTCTTATCCTTTTATTTTTCTCTTTAATGAGATTGACAAACCTTGCTAATGTAACCTATATATTCAGGAAAAGTTTTTAAACAAGCAAAAATGATGAAATGATATGGGCAATTAATTTTTGCAAAGTTTACATATCTTCTGCTGCTCAATATAATTAAAATAGCATGCATGCCAAGTAAAGAATGATGAATATTTAATTTGATTACAGTGTGGTTTTATTTTATTTATTTGTTAACTAAAAGTTATAACAAAAGGCAAACATTATCACTGATATTTTCAACTCTAACCAACTTTTATGTCTATACAAGTCTAATATATTTATAAAATAATTTTTTTTTGTAATTCTTGTCCAAGGAGGTATTGAAAAAGGAAAAGAAAAATACTTCTAAGAATTTGTAATAAATTTCTGAGACCACGTACAAGATCTTGAAAATTATCCACCATTCATCCAACTGTTATTTATGTTAAACCCAGGCAAAGGAAAAGAAAAGAAAAAAAAAATCTTTATCTTGATGTTTCATCCATTTCATAATGGTGTAGAAACCTAAAAAATGGAAATCAACATTAGTGATTTTCTCCTCAGTTTCTGAAAGCTAATGGTTAAAGTCCAACCATCTTTTTCTGAACTTGACCATAATTATAGAATAAATCTTGACATTGGCAGGAACTTCATTCACAAAAAGTTTCTCAAGCATTTCCAAAACACCCTTCTCTTCAACAATAATAGAATTTGAAGAAAATTCTTTTCCACCTTTAAATAAATTAATCAAAAGAAACATACATTTTTACTTTCATCCATCACAAGGCTCCTATTGCAATCATTTAAACCCAATAGTATCCACAAAACCTCCTTTAAAAAGTTCACACGAGCATAAAAATTTTGCAAGACGCATCTTGGGATAACATACTTTTATAGTCTCTATGTTGTCTAGCCTTAACTAAATATCTTGATCATTCCTCTTTTCAGGAGGAAGTCATAAGATTTTTTAAATTAGATGTTTACTGTTTAATACAGAAAATTATCTTTTTGCCTAATAAGTTAGTGTTTGATTTTTAAAATATTTAAAAACTACAAGTACAACAGAAAGAAAAGATATAAGTTGGGTCAAGCAAGTTTTTAAGAGCTTTTTCATTTGGACAATATTGCATCCAAAGTAAGACATAAAATTAAGGTTTCAACCAAATAAAAAATAGTTATGCACTTAAGTATATGTACTTGATAACAGGACAAGCAAGTAACAAAAAGTAAAATAAAACACAACAAAGTACATATACAATAAAAAAATTTGGATAACTAATACAGAAGTGTTTTTGTATGTGCATCCAACATAATAAAAATAAACTGTGAAAAAAAAAGATTTATGAAAGACATACCAATGTATTTTATATTTAGAATGTCTAACAAAATTCTTTCCAAAAATAGTAATGAAATAAAGCAGCTAATTTAGTCAAATTCCTCTCTTCTGGGTATGTGCTGTCTAATCAGTTGATATACAGAAATAGTTTCCACATGATTATATATGTTGCATCAACATTTTTATGACAAGACCACAATGACAAACACTAGAAATTAAGACTTCCCATCCCCCACTACTTCATTTGATACAAGAGGCTAAGCACAACTGAGGAAGTTCAATAATACAAAAATGTTTGCCTGAATTTTACTTGGAAGACCTTCATTCATACCCTTACAAAATGTTGTAAGGTGCTTTTTTTCTTTAAACAGCAGTGTTGTTTGCAGCATGGGAGTCACAACATGCCACTGACACTTACAAGATTTTATAGAGGTTTCTAATAAAGTATTACCAAAAAAATAGTAGTTAAATCATATTAGTTGGAATTGGTAAAAAAATATTTAACTAAAGTATGAAAAGGTGAGAGGAACCAAAAACCTTTTCCTGATAAACTCTATTTACACTGGACATTTATTTGTTGTATTGTGCATCAGAGGTCAATGCTTTATCCTATGCTTTTCCTTATTTACTTTAATGGCACAAAGGGGATAACATTAAACTCTTGGATATTTCTATCTGTACTGAGCATGTTGACATACTACAAAATAACTTGGATCAGTTAGTAAACTAAATTAGTTGGCAACTGATCTCTAATTAAAGTAAGCTTAAGACAATACATTTAGTTTACCAAAATATGTACAAAATTTGATTCCCAAATTTATTACAGATGAGAAACCATTCAAAAGCATAACTGAAGAAAGAGATCTTGGTATTGTATAATAGTATATATTCATTCAAACTATTTAGATAGTGTTGTGTTGCTAGTAGCAAAGCCAAAAGAATATATACACACACACACACACACACACACACACATGTAAAAAGAAAAAAAGAGCTCTCCTAGGTAAATCACAAGTTATGCCTCACTTATACTACATGTTGATTTTGATTTTCTTGTCTGTAAATGTGATACTGACTTACTGAAAAAAGATACAAAGGAGGGCTAATAGGACAACTGTGGAGATTGAAAGTTACAAGACTACCTCGAGTATTGATAAGATAATGGCATCTACTTTCTTTAATATTTATAAGATAAGAAGGCAAAATTTACAGTTCTAGAAAGACGAACATAGTGCTCCAGTTAAGGCAGTTATTTTTTTTAACAGGGTGAAGTGTATGAAATGAAGTGCCATCAATAGCAGTGGAAGCCAGCACCTTACAATAAGGTTATAAGGAGAATTTTGGTTTTTAAACAAATAAAGGGTTGGTTTAACCACTTCTCTTTTTGAAAGAGCCTTGAAAGAACAATTGGCTTTATGTTGTTCTACATTAAAAATTTTACTTTGATGAGCCAAATAACAGGCATAAAAAATGTCATGCAACTATTTACAATAACAACAACAATTGTAAAAAGAAATGAAAATAAATATTGAACACAAACTGAAAATTAGCAAAGAAAAGATATATTTAAATATACAATCCAAACTTGTAATCAGCAGTTACCTAGTTAAACATTAATTGAACTGTCTTATACACTACAACGAATAAAGGAAATAATAAAGATATTCAAAACCCAACATATTGTAAACACAGATGAAAGTACTAAATATTCAAAATATATAATAATAGAAATAAAAAATATACAAAAACTAATTCACAAAAATAATTCTAAAATAACCACAAAATAATAATCTACACAAACAAATAGCAAACAGGAAAATCCAAATAAAAAGCAAAAAACAAAGAAACAAATAATAAAATATATACATTACAACAACAACATTTTGATTAACAAGTTTCAGCCAAAAATAAAAAAAATGACATTATGTGGCATGTTACTCTAAATTAAGGGGAAAACAAAACCTAAACAATGATAGAAATAACTATAAATCACTTAAAATCTAGTAACATGTAACACTGTGTTATTTATGTGGAAGTCTTGCCACCATACAATTTCAGTAGTTACGTTATTGTTAGTAACACACAATTACATTTGGCATTTAGCGACTATTTTGTTTGAATCCATCATTCTTTAAAAATGTATCTTGTAAGAAGTGTTAATGTTGAAACAGCTGAGCAATTTTGAATTCATTCACATCTTAGAATCAATGTATGAAAATCAGTTGAATATATTTTTTATGGGCTATATATAAAAGATTGGTGCAAGTCCAAATAAAAAACTAACAGGGCTTTCTTCAGTTCTTGTAAATCAGGTTATTCTAACTTCTAAACAACGCTGCTACAGGCATGTTACACTACTGTCAGAACTTCTTGAATATATATATATATATATATACATACATATGTGTGTGTGTAATTGAATAAAATTGAAATTCAACAGCAGCTAAATCATGCTGTTAATGGTTTCATACGACAGTGCTGGTGTCCAGCCTCATGAATAACTACCAAATTTCTTAAGCATCGAATTAACAATCATTTTTATACAAAAACAATAATTTTAAAAGGAGAGATGTCACTTTTGACCAGGCTTAACTACAAGTGGAACCTAGGCCAAGCTTGAAGGTAAACCTAACAAGTTAGTCCGATTAATATCGTTAGGCCTAATAATTTCTTGTCTCTCCAGGAAAAAAAAAAAAAAAAAAGCCTTACCTCGTTTGCGTCTTGAGACAGCGAAGACACGACATGGAGCACCATAACAAAGAAAAAAAAGTGCGATATAAATCCAGTGCATCTTCTACGTGAAAGTAGCATATTTCCTCTCCATGGCAGCCACAATTCGATCCATACTTCCACACTCACTAATACAAGACAACCTCAACAAGCATCTCTTCGCTAAAGCTCTCTGGCACTCTAGCACCCGATTCTTTCTACTCTCAAAGAGAGGACGGAAATAACCCTGAAAACGTTACAATTCATCATAAGGCATCGAAAAAAAATACCAATGGTTAAATGAAACGTTTATTGCTAATACTGCAATTTAACTTAAATTGTACGGAGTGCTAGGATCGTGATGTCGTGTAAAAACTTTGTAAACTTTTAAATAGAGGTATTCGAGCTTATGGATTATGGCTTAGTCCATCTTCACATAAACAAATTATTTTAACCACTTAGTTTGTAACATTAACAACATACACAAAGCAATTTAAATTGCTCATAAAGACAAGTAATAAACTGGAATTGCGTATAAAGAGAAGTTTACTAATCAAAAGAGTTCATACATCGATAAATGAACAGAATATTGCACTTATTTGTTAGTGAAAGATTTCCACTCACAATAACAATGAAACTAATGGTAACACAATAAACAAGTGTCAGCTTCTACTCAAACTTTGAAGGTTTTTGCCTGATCTATGAAAAACAAAATATATATATATTTGTTTTCATTCTTGTCCACCGGTAATTTCACGTCTATGACTTTATTTATTTATTCATTTTTACAACCAATGACAAGAGTTTATTATTTGTCACTTATTCTACTGTATAATTTATCAGTTTTTAAAATAAAAACATTAATACATGGAAAGATAAGACTAAAAACTAAACACAAATGCTTCTCGATCACCATAATTTTCCAAAGATTTGTTATGAGTGGACCATATTTTCCCCACCATCAGAACAGCTATTCTCAAATACTGACGAAAAGCTCCAAGTGACTATTCCCAACTGCTTGCTAATTATTTGTCAATAATTTCTAAATTTCCGTGAAATAAGAGTGTTTGTAATAAATTTAACACAGAAGCTCACACAATACTTACATAATATATAATTTTTATGTACTTTTACATTGTTTTTGTATTTAATTTTATCTCACTCATTCTTGCTAAGAAAGAAAAACACCGTCTAATGCAATTTGTTTTCATATTTCAGGTTAATCTTGTTAGACATTGAGTATCCCTGACGTTTCGCTAAACTTAACTTTTTAAACTTATTCGTAGTGAGCATGGTGAAACAACACACGGTGTTCAATTTGCAAGATGACTTATTGTTTACAGATACGCAAATCGTGGGACCCGGCATGACCAAGCGTGTTAAGGCGTTCGACTCGTAATCCGAGGGTCGCGGGTTTGAACCCCCGTCACACCAAACATGCTCGCTCTTTCAGCCGTGGGAGTGTTATAATGGTACGGGCAATCCCACTATTCGTTGGTAAAAGAGTAGCCAAAGAGTTGGCGGTGGGTGGTGATGAGTAGCTGCCTTCCCTCTAGTCTTACACTGATAAATTAGGGACGGTTAGCGGAGATAGCCCTCGAGTACCTTTGCGCGAACTTCCAAAAACAAACTGATTCAATGATTATAAAAGGTATTTACACCAAATAGGTTCTTTTATGCTTGCGTGATGCGAAGCATTTGTGTTGTTATAAACAAAGTAATTCGTTAAAACCTTATTCACTTGCAGATGGACTAAGCTTCAGTCAGAAAACTTATTTTGGAATTAAATGCCTATATTTACAACTCCAAATGCAGTATACACCGCTGGCCAAAATCTTAAGGTCAATGAACATAAAGAAAAAATATGCATTTTGCGTTGTTAGACTCAATCACTTATTTAAGTAGAGCTTCGAAAGATGAAAATAAGAAAAGGGAAAATAAAAATTAAAAACCTTTTTTTAGCATTTAATAGGAAAAATGTGAATACTATGAAATTAGCCTAAATACTAGCTTGTCAAAAGTTTAAAACCATACCAAAAAGAAGTCCAAAACAGAGTAGAAAATGCCCAACAAGAGGTCTCAGTAGTGAGTTGCACGGCCGTCATTGCGAATAACTTCAAACATTCGCTTTGACATGGTCGATATAAGCTTTTGCAGGAGGCTGGCTGGAATGTTATTCTAAGTGGTAAAGATGCCTTCACGAAGATCATACACTGTTTGGAATTGACGACCATTACAATAGACTTCCCTTACCATCCACCCCCCCCCAAACATTTTCAATGGGGATCAGTTCGGGCGAACACGCTGGATGGTCCAAAAGAATCACGTTATTCGCCATGAAAAAGTCCTTTATTCTGCGCGCATTGTGGAATGCAGCGTTGTCCTGCTGAAAGATCCACACAAGCGAGGGCCTTCAGTCAATTAGGATGCTCTCTCCAACATGCTATTGTAGCTAGCTGCTGTTTGATGCTCCTGTATAACCTGAAGCTCCATTGTTCCATGGAAGGAGAAAGCACCCCAGATCATGATGGAACATCTTCCACTGTGTCGTATAGAAAATGTCTCCAGTGGGATATCCTTATCGTGCCAGTAACGTTGGAAGCCATCTGGGCCATCCAGGTTAAATATTTTTCTCATCAGAGAATAAAACGTTCTTCCACTTTTCTACGTCCCATGTTTTGTGCTTCTCAGCAAAGATTAACCGAGCTGTTTCGTGATGTGGAAGGAGGCGCGGCCTTTGAAGACGTTTACGGTTTTTAAAGCCTTTCTCTCGTAGATGCCGTCTTATTGTTCGCATTCTGCGTTCGTAACGGCCTTGAACTGGTTCGACGATCAGCTGATGTCTTGCGGGACAACCCGTCGAATCCTCCTGCTCAACGCCGGCGAAATTGTTTGGGCCAACTACTTGAAATTCTCGTTCCATGTTCCTCAGGATCTATTAAGAAATTTGCAACAGCAGCTTTACCCCGCCCACTCTCACCAGCAATGGCACGTTGAGAGAGACCTTGCTTTTGCAGCTCGACAATTCTGCTACGTTCAAACTCTGTCAACTTTTTAGCCTTTGCCGTGTTTTTACCCAATGTAACACAGGAGGTGTCAGTGAGAGATGTTGACAACGCTAATGCTTAAACACGAATGACTAAATTTCGTTACGTGTTTACCGATTCATGCTTCGTTTCAGTATGGACTTAAACTTTTGACCAGCTAGTATTTAGGCTAATTTCATAGTGTTCATATATTCCCTATTAAATGCTAAAAAAGTTTTTTACTTTTATTTTCCCTTTTCTTATTTTCATCTTTCGAAGCTCTACTCAAATGAGTGGTTGAATCTAACAACGCAAAATGCATATTTTTTCTTTATGTTCATTGGCCTTAAGATTTTAGTCAGCAGTGTATATATATAAACGTCCTAAATATTATTTTTTAGATTAGTAAGTTGAAGAAACGTTCACATGTAAAATAATTTCATTTACAAAAATCATAACAAAGAATCATTTCAACAGTTTATACAGGGTAGTAATTTTAAATGACAACTCATTTAACACTTGACATCCATACCCAGCGTTGCCGGGATATTACCTTAACAGAGAGTCGATGCTTATTATTTGTAAACAGAGAGATAAAAAGTTCGCTTTTGTTGTAGCGTTTAATGTTAAATTATCGTATTTCTGTTAGATAAATTGCTTAATAACGTAAAAATTAAGTAAAATAAATGAGCTTATAGATTTATTATATATTTCACTCACTTGCTCACCCTTTTAACACTCACTGCAATGCCTCTGGATGAACATCTTTGGTTTCTTGTAGAGTCTTACTCCGTCGCCTCTGTTATTTTGCTGCTTGTGATTGACAATCGCAGTTGTTTTTCTTTTCCTTTTCTTGACATTTTACTCCGAGGTAGACAATAAGCATCAGAAATGTTTAACATACCTAACTCCCTTCTCCTCTTCCAAAATATAGTGAATAGAACTAACCAATTTTTTTTTCAGAATTTTCCAAGTTCAACTTGTATAGTCCATAAAATAAAAGTTTGTTTGTCTATAGACATGACAGTGTTTGATATATTTTCATACTGACACCACAATAGCATCACCCTTGTCTATAAAATACACAGATGTTTTTAACGTTACTTCCACTTAAACCTGATAAAAAATTCGGCCTGTCTTCTGTGGGAAACAATTAGTTTTCAGAGTTTTAATTTGCACTAAACACTTGATATCACAGACGTTATATATAAATACGCGTGTTCCATATTTTTATAAGACTACCATTATAGGAGGTTTATACTTAATAACAAAGATACACAATGGGTTATCTGTGCTCTGCCCATCACAGGCATCTGGCTGTCTGCTGAGTCCACCGAAGAGAATCGAAACGCTGATTTAAGTGTTGTAAAACCGTAGACTTACAGCTGTGCCATTGGGGAACAGGGATCCTGAAAGGGGAGAACAAACTCAGTAAAAATGTGTTGAAAACAAGTTTAGCTTGCATAAAGTTTTACATCATTCTTATCTCCTTATTTTTTTCCCAGATTTGTGTCAAACTTGTCTCTTTGGTGCACGAGTAACAATGATTTTTATTAAATATATTTTATCAATTTTAAAACCAGAAAATTTATTTGTTCATACATGCAATCACTGAAAGAACTCTTAAATGGTAAAAAATGCAAAAATACCAATTTTACTAAAATTTTTATGGATATATAACTTACAAGTCGCCCTTTTTCTATCTAGTAATTTATTCGAAATAATAACTTTATAATAAAACTCCTTAATCTCACACACATATTTTGAAAAACGTTTTTTTTAGATACAACAAATAAATATTTAAATATAATCATTTCTGCCAATTATATGAATTTAACACTTTTATGCATTTTTAACCCGTTGTTACAAAACTGTTATTGTTTTACTTTATTAACAGAAATGATAATGCGAATTGTAACACTTTAATATTTGGTTTCTCTTTCACAAATAAAAAATAACAATAGTTTTTAACAACATGTCTTTTTTACAAAAAAAACACTTTTATGCGTGTTTTCTTTTAAATAATACAGATCAACAATTGTAACAACAGGTTTAAAAAATGTCAAACAGAATAAAACCCAAACTCTTGTTCAACCATCAATTTAACATTCATTCCTTCAGCTAGCCAAACTACTCGTTGTATTTTGTAATTTAAAATCAAAGACATTATTTAGAAACTTACACAAATTCAATATCTATGTGATTTTGAAGTAAAATTAAACTTTGAATTTTACAATGTATCGTTTGATTTGTTTGTTTGTTTGTTTTTCAAATTTCGCGCAAAGCTACACAAGGGTTATCTGCGCTAGCTGTTCCTAATTTTGTAATGTGAGACTAGAGGTATGCAGCTAATCATCACCACCTACCGTCAACTCTTGGGCTATTCTTTTACCAACGAATAGTTGGATTGATCAAAACATTATAACGCCTCCACGGCTGAAAGGTCGAGCATGATTAATGCGACAGATATTGAACTCGCGATCCTCAAATTACAAGTCGAGTGCCTTAACCACCTGGCCATGCCGGGCCACCGTTAGGTAATGAATTAACTAATTCGTTATCATTACATAGACTACACTTGGCATTGTTTTGACGAAATACTCCAAAATAACTCGACTTGTGATAAAACACTAAACCCAGAAATGAGGGTCCCCGCTGGTACAGCGGTAAATTTATGAATTTACAACGCTAAAATCAGGGTTTTGATTCCCCTGGATGGACTCAGCAGATAGTCCGATATTACTTTGCTGTAAGAATACACATACACTTAGAAGTGAGATTATTTTGATGAACTTTCGTTAAAATTCAAGATAACAATCCGATAACGGACGAAGATCGAAGTTGTATTAGAAATGATGATGAAAATTGAAAGAAAAGTAAAAACTACGAACTAAAAATTAGAAAAAGAACAATAAGTTAGAGACGTGGATTTAACAAGAAGTATGAAAGAAAGAGACTTTACATTTAAAGAAATAATAACGATAATAACAAATTTGACCGAAAAACGATCTACAAATCTATTGGATACAAATAGGGAGGGAATAACAAAAATACGTAGCTACACCTTTTATCATCTACCCAAGAATTACAGCCTAAAATATCATTTTTTATTAAATAACCATTTGTTATTAAATATAGAAGCCCGGCATAGCCAGATGGGTTAAGGCGTTTGACTTGTAATCTGAGGGTTGTGGGTTCGAACTCCCGTCACACCAAAAATATACTCGCCCTTTCAGCCGCGGGGGCGTTATAATGTGACGGTCAATCCGTAAAAAAGTAGCCCGAGAGTTGGCGGTGGGTGGTGATGACTAGTTGCCTTCCCTCTAGTCTTACACAGGCCCGGCATGGCCAAGCGTGTTAATGCGTTCGACTCGTAATCCGAGGGTCGCAGGTTCGAACCCCGTCACACCAAAAATTTACTCGCACTTTTAGCCGTGGGGACGTTATAATGTGACGTTCAATCCGTAAAAGAGTAGCCCAAGAGTTGGCGGGAGGTGGTGATGACTATCTGTCTTCCCTCTCGTCTTACACTGCTAAATTACAACCCTCGTGTACCTTTGCGCGAAATTCAAAGAACAAACAAAACAAACTCGTCTTACACTGCTAAATTAGGGACGGCTAGCGCAGATAGCCCTTGTGTAGCTTTGCTCGAAATTCAGAGACAAAAAAACAATAGAATAGAAGAATCTATTTGGTTTACACCTTTTACCTCTATTGCTGTGTCATCTGTAACTGGAGAACTTATCTGGATTACTCCAATCATGAATCTTACCAAATAAAGTTTCATCAAAAGCAACTTAGATTCCAAAAGACAGTAACAGTAATTTCCCACCTTTTTATTATATTGACCATCTTAAATATAGTATTACAACATTATTTAAATATTAACCTGTCCAGTTTCCTACGATTTATAAAGTTTGTCTATCCGTTTATTTCACTGAACTGAATAGGCCATTTATTTAGGCATTTAATAGGTTTTGGTTTGATTTGTTTTAAATTTCAGTCAAAGCTACACGAGGGCTATCTTGTGCTAGCCGTCTCTAATTTAGCAGTAGAAGACTAGAGGGAAGGCAGCTAGTCACCACTAGCCATCGCCAACTCTTGGACTACTCTTTTACCAACGAATAATGGGATTGACCGTCACATTATAACGCCCCCACAGCTGAAAGAGCGACCATGTTTAGTAACAAGGCAACCTTGTGAAATACATAATTGTTAGGGTGTAAATAAAGATATATAAATGCATGGGGATGCAAAATAACGGATATTATGGTGATGTTATCACGTCGTTTGCGGTAGGTGTGTCGACTACCCACCTTCTCTCTTGTCTTTCATTGTGAATAAATGGCGGTTATCCCAGAGAGCCCTCGTGTGTACCCCGCTGGTACAGCGGCAATTCTATGGATTTACAATACTTTTGTTTTGGAATTTCGCACAAAGCTACTCGAGGGCTATATGCACTAGCCGTCCCTAATTTAGCAGTGTAAAACTAGAGGGAAGGCAGCTAGTCATCACCACCAACCGCCAACTGGTGGGCTACTCTTTTACCAACGAATAGTGGGATTGTCAGTCACATAATAACGCCCCCACGAATGAAATGGCAAGCATGTTTGGTGCGACGTGGATTCAAACCCGCCAATCTCAGCTTACGAGTCGAACGCCTTAACCCACCTGTCCAGACTGGGTCAAGAGTATAAGTTGAACGCAGACAAAATGTTTGTGAACCAAAATTCAAATTTAGTGATTAACAGTGAAGAAATCAATACCTATTTTTAAAGAAAGGTTACAAATTCTTTCATAAAGTATTACATCAAATTACCTGAATTTTATCATCCAAACAGAAATCCGATTTATTTTATAATTGCTAGTGCGATGAAAATCGGATAATTTCAACTGCAAAAGCCACTGACGCGAGACATTGAGTTCCATAGCGCGACTTAGGAAATTAATTGTATTCACCATATAGATTGATGCTTGATGAATTGCAGGTATAAATAGACGTTAAACTAAAACATTTGGAATCTGACGTAGATAGATAGATAATATTTTCAGTGACGAAGACCGCATCTGCAATAGCACACAACATATATACGGAATAATTCAAATGGTGTTACGTGAAACTGTATTTGGTCATCACACTATTACACATAGATTAAACGTGAATTGAAAATCTAATTAGAAATATATTTATCCTTTTGATACTTTTCATGAACTAACTGAAAGAGATTTAAATGTTCAAATAACATTTTGTTTATTTGTTTTTAGAATTTCGCGCAAAGCTACTCAAGGGCTATCTGCGCCAGCCGACCCTAATTTAGCAGTATAAGACGAGAGGGAAGGCAGCTAGTAATCACCATCCACTTGGGCTACTTTTTACCATCGAACAGTGGGATTGATTGTCACATTATAACGCCTCCCACGGCTGAAAGAGCGAGCATGTTTGGTGCGACCGGAAGAATTCGAACCTGTGACCCTCAGATTACGAGTCGAACGACTTAACTCCCCTGGCCACATCGTTGGTGAATCAAAAGTAAAGGTATACTGTATGTAATTTTCCTTTTTCTCTTTTTAGAACGCTAAAATCGGGGGTTCGATTCCCCTCGGTGGACCCAATAAATAGCTCGATATAGCTTTGCTATAAAAAACACACCCACACCATTTTGCTCTGTTGCACCTTGACTGTTTTAGGTTATTATTATTTACACCCTTGTAGCACACACCTAAAGCACAGTATGATTGGCTGAAAAATGTGAGGATAACAGTGCATTAAAATATTTAGATATATATATCTTCTGAAAACAAACCAAATATTTTCAGTGCCACTAGATTTTAAACATTTATTTAAATTTTAGTTTATATTTCTTTAGCTTTATTTATTAACCATTTTATTTTAGTTTTCGTAATTGTGAAACACTAGTAGAGATAGGGTATTTTTATGTATCTCAGAATGGCTGGTATGGGTATTAACACCATTTATTGATAAAGAAAGAACAACGTTTAGACCTTCCTAGGCCATCTTCAGGTTCAAGTGTGTTTCTCATGATCAAGAGGGCATTTTTAGTTATTTTTTAATTGTTGTTAAAATGGCATAGTTCTGCGCTTGGGCCCAGTATGGCCAGGTAACTTGGGTGCTCGATTCGTAATCGGAAAGTCAAAGGTTCGAATATCCGTCACACTAAGCATAGCCGCCCTTTCAGCCATGAGGGCTTATAATGTCACGATCACTTACACTATTCTTTGATAAAAGAGTACCATAAGTACCATTGGCGGTTGGTGATAATGACTATCTGCTTTCCTTCTAGTCTTACACTGCGAAATTACGGACGACTGGCACAAATAGCCCTCGTGCAGCTTTATGCAAAATTCTAAACAAAACAAAAAACGTTCCGCATTTTTTATGACTCGATCCCCCCAAAAACGAAGAAGAGGTAAAAGAAATATTTACAGCCTGTCGAACAATGTTGCTAAATCAGCATAATTAGGCTTGCTTTGCCTTTAAAAAGTCTCTTTTAATATTTCTAAGAGCTGCAGTTTTAAAGCTTGTTTGAGGTCATTTTTCTATAGATATGTATATATTTGTTGTTGTATTTTGTAGTAGTAGTTAACTTCTACGCATACATATTAAAACGGTTGTAGGAAACGTTTTGGTGCTTGAGTGAGTCACTAAACAGCCTATACAACTTTACAATTTTAGAAGACATATCCACAATCGTGAACTTTCTGACCCGCTCATTTAACACATTGAATATTCCTATTAAGCCGCCCAAATCGCCATTTTGAGGGTAAGCCATAAAAGAGCAGTGTTGAAAGTTAGTGCTGCTTGTTTTTCTTCTGAAATTTGCAAAACACTAGTGTCAAAACTAAGCTAATACCAAGCTTGACAGAAAAGATAAAACGCGACAAATTCTTGCAAATTTTGTTTATATAAGTATTAAAAAAATATGGATGATTTTCAAGCTTTTTCTATCGAAAACCAATTTAAATTAGGCGTAGTTCTCTTAACCAAACTTGTAAGTATAATTTGTTTAATCCTCACGACTAACAGCTGCTAATGAAGATCTTATTAAAGTTATCTTCCTGATCAATCATGGTATTATTGTATGTAAATTGCATTGATAAAAAGATACAGTGAGAGCTCCTGTAAGTTTATATTTTAATTATTGTAATGTAGATACTTAAATATTAATTAAAGATGGAAAATACCAAAGAGGAAGCAATAAAATAGAAAATTTTGAAATAATTAAATATAAATTTAACCGTGTTTGTTGGATTTCGCGAAAAGCTAACTGGAGACAATCCGCACTAGGTTACATGAAAGAGATCTAACAAAGAAAATATATTTGAGGCACAACTAAGATTTCTAGGACCTAAACTTATAAACTTAGGTGTGGAACAACGTTTTGTCAAGTAAAGCTTTACATTAAACATGGGCGAGTCGTAATCTGAAGGTCGCGGGTTCGCGCCCGAGTCGCGCCAAACATGCTCGCCCCCCCAGCCGTGGGAGCGTTATAATGGGACGGTCAATCCCACTTTTCGTTGGTAAAAGAGTAGCCCAAGAGTTGGCGGTGGGTGGTGATGACTAGCTGCCTTCCCTCTTGTCTTACACTGCTAAATTAGGTACGGCTAGCACAGATAGCCCTTGAGTAGCTTTGTGCGAAATTCAAAACAAACAAACAAACAAACAATCATACTCACTATAGCTTCATCAAGGAAAACGTATGCTTACGAAACAATGTTGTGCATGTGTAACACTAAACCTAAGAAATGACGACATCTCTGAATTAAAATTGAAGAGTAATTCACTAATTTTTTCACAGGATATCTTTGGTATTTAACACACACACACACACATATATATATATAACATTTTTTATTCTAATTTACTTTCTTTTCCATCATCCTTATATATCGTGACACCTTTTGCAAAGTTGTGAACTCATTTTAAGATATCATAAATATTCCTTCCCTCCCTTTTGCTCAATACATAAAATATTCACGAATCAAACCTGTTAAGGTTCTTCTTATCTCTTGCCTGGGATAATAAAGTGAGAACTTCGTTTGTTGTAGATTACATTCGTTTTGGAGTTTTAACCAATTGCAATTGCTTTTCTCTTAGAACTTTGATCGTCTTTGCAACTTTAACCAGTTGCGATTGCTTTTCCTTCAGGACTCCCCGTCACACCAAACATGCTCGCCTTTTCAGCCGTGGGTGTGTTAAAATAATACGGTCAATCCCACTGTTCGTTGAAATAAGAGTAGCCCAAGAGTTGGCGATGGGTGGTGATGAGTAACTGCCTTCCCTCTAAGCTTACACTACTAGATTAGGGACGGTTAGCGCAGATAACCCTCGTGTATCTTTCCGCGAAATTTCCCAAACAAACAAACAAACCTTCAGGACCTTCATAGTCTTTGGGACATTAACCAGTTAGGATTGCTTTTTCCGCCAGGAACTTTATAGCAGAATTCGATGCTTTAATTAATCTTCGGTTAAAATCTTAGAAAATCTAAAATGCTATCATTTTTTTCAAATAAAACTTTATAGTCTTGATATTGTAATATTTCCACAAGTGGTAACGACGAAGGCCTCGCATGGCATAGCGCGTAAGGCGTGCGACTCGTAATCCGAGCGTCGCGCCAAACATGCTCGCCCTTTCAGCCGTGGGGGCGTTATAATGTAACGGTCAATCCCACTATTCGTTGGTAAAAGAGTAGCCCAAGAGTTGGCGGTGGGTGGTGATGACTTCTAGTCTTACCTTCCCTCTAGTCTTACACTGCTAAATTAGGGACGGCTAGCACAGATAGCCCTCGAGTAGCTTTGTGCAAAATTCCAAAAAACAAACAAACGATAACAACGAATATTTGATTTTCTGTTTAGTTTTGAAATATGATACGTCACATAGCTAAGCTCTCTCTGTCACTGTTTATGGATTACCTCTTCTGAGTTATAGTCGTACCGTATATCCACAGTGGATGGAATTCACATGTGTCAGAATCGACATTAAACTGTCTCTTCCATGTGACATGGGCTGACTTTTGCTTTCCAAGGGGAGCTCTCAAAACGTGTCAAAGTTATTTTTAACTGTGTTTTGTGATTTATATGCTTTTTGAAGGACATTTAAATTTACTTGCTTTGTTGAGCTACCGAAAGACGTTTAATTTTTTTTTTTTATAAAATCCATGCTATTTGATGTACTTTAAAATATCCTTCCATTGTTTTATTGTTACAGGAAAAGTGTAATTTTGCACACATTATATAATATAATGACATTTATTATCTTAATTACTTGGACATGAAGAAAAATGCCTTTCTATTGTACTAATTAATTATCCCTTTCACGATGGGTCAAGGTTCAAAGGCCATGTCATCGCGTTTGTTGACTTGCATTCAAAATTTTATTGAACTACTGTTTTATAAGCTCATGCCAATAATTTGGAATCAAATTGTATATTATAATTCAAACTTTAATATTATATATGAGTTAATTTCTCAATTTGAAAGGCCCGGCATGGCCAAGCGTGTTAAGGTGTTCGGCTCGTAATCCGAGGGTCGCGGGTTCGAATCCCGGTCGCACCAAACATGCTCGCCCTTTCAGCCGTGGGGCGTTATAATGTTACGGTCAATCCCACTTTTCGTTGGTAAAAGAGTAGCCCAAGAGTTGGCGGTGGGTGGTGATGACTAACTGCCTTACACTGCTAAATTAGGGACGGCTAGCACAGATAGCTTTCGTGTAGCTTTACGCGAAATTCAAAACAAACAAAACAAACAAACAATCTTAATTTAAAAGTAAATATTAAAAGAACACATGTTAGCTAGTCACGTGGTATGTTGAATGCAGCGTTATTTAAAATTAGATGTTTGTGATGTAAAAATATTAAGTATATAACTTTGCACAAATTAGGAACTCAGGTTACCAGTATTGACAAGCTATAGTTTAAAATAAAAATCTCATCATTTTATTTTGCTAAGATATGGCTTATGTATTGAACCAAACACAGTGCCCCGTTCGCCACGTTCCATTTTTGAAAATGGTCCCTTATATAATCTTACTTCAACATATGACATGTGAATAACAAATTGACAGCTCAGAATGTCCCCAGAATGGTTTCTCTGCCATTTTAATCTTTGAAAAGGCTTCTACATTCTTTCGATCCAAGTTTTCAAGGAGATAAGTTATATCTTTAGTCTGCTCGAAGTTTCATATTTCATACAATTTAAAAAAAAAACTTTAGCAACTAAGGTTAATAAATTACAGTGGAATTCCATAGTATCAGTGTAGTTATTTATTATTTTGTGGTTATTCACTGTATAAATAAAACCTTAAAAAAATTTGTTTGATGTTATTCTCGCGTACAAAGGTTGTAGCTAGAAGAGATAATTGTTTACTTTATTTCTTGATTTATTGTTTTATATTGTAAGAAATATAAGTTTAATAATTTATTTTTACGTAGTAATAATCTATATACATACATATAGTATATAATTATTGAAATGTGACTGTATATTACAAAATACTAGTCTACAAAAACACAGTCAAAAGGTCGGTTTTATATTACTGGATATCGTAACTCAGGTGCACATGCACCTCGTTGATGTAATGTTAGGTAGGCATGAATGGGAGGTCAATACAATAAAAAAAATATATGTTCATATATAGCTTTATGAGACTTAAGCTACTTAGACCAAACATTTGTATTTTAGTGTCATAAGACGTAATTATTATAGCACGAAAAAAAGCATACTGTAATTTTATTTCCTAATTTTTTTTATGATGGATACGAGGACGGTCCAGTGACAGACCCTTCATAGTTAGAGTTCAGAAAGTAACATATAAAATTTTACTGAAAACAAATGTTTGAAATGTATTTAGGAGGTTTTAGAAATTTGTTTGTTTGTTTTGGAATTTCGCACAAAGTTACTTCGAGGGCTATCTGTTCTAGCCATCCCTAATTTAGGGATTCCAACCCGCGACCCTCAGATTACGATTCAAGTGCCTTAACCACCTGGCCATGCCGGGTCAGATAACGGTGAAGATATTCTAATTGACATTATGATCAAGAATCGTAATATCCTTGAGTTATCAACTAAACTCCCTCACACCAAACATGCTCGCCATTTCAGCCGTGGGAGCATGTTTGGCGCGATGGGGATGCGAACCCGCGACCCTCAGATTACGAGTCGCACGCCTTAACACGCTAGGCCATGCTGGGCCTATAGATCGTTCTACAACCCACGATAGACATACCTCTAGTATATAAACGGTTAAAAGGTTGCATGACGTGTTATTCTAGAAAGGATGTATTTGTGTGTTTACTTTTATATCATTTTTTCTTTTCAGACTTATTTATTTGTCGTTATGGCAACAAGAAGCTATGTAAATGACCCAAACATATCCCTTTATATTTGTGGTGAATTTATTGTAAATTTGATTTAAGTAAGAGTTTTTTTCTTTTCGATTTGTAAACAATAAGAATAAAAAATAATTATGTTGGTGAATATTTTCTAAACCTGCTTTGCTGATTTTTGTAAAATCTGTTATTAAAACGAGTTTTATAAATTTAATTGTTTGTTGTTGTTTCTTGAATTTCGCGCAAAGCTACACGAGGGCTATCTGCGCTAGCTGTTCCTAATTTAGCAGTGTAGGGCCAGAGGGAAGGCAGCTGGTCATCACCACCCACCGCCAACTCTTGGGCTAATCTTTTACAAACGAATAGTGGGATTACATGTTACATTATAAATACCTCACGGCGGTAAGGGCGAATATATTTAATGAGACAGGGATTCGAACTGTGACCCTCATATGATGAGTCGAGCGCCCTAACCACCTGGCCATGGCGGGCTTCACGAAGTTTAATTTCGCAGTCCTGTGTAATATACAATATACTAATTTTACTATTTATATATATAAAGTAATGACAACATTTATTTTGTTTTTTTATAATGGCCGAGCAAATAGTTATTAATGCATGAGTTGAGAGAACGTGTTAATGAAATATTACAAAATAATAGATTTATTTGCAACTACAGACATCACTGTTGCCATAGTGACACAGTTACAAATGTATATTTGTTTTCTAGTAAGGTTTATTGGTTTTGGTTATTTGTTCTTTCGATCTCGGGGTCTTGGGGAAACTGTGTCTATTTACCAACCCCTTCATTTGACTTTGATTGTTGCTGACCGTATTAAGTTTGAGAAATGTCTAAGTTAATTTGTTCGTGATACTTTAAGGGTAGGAATTCGTTTGTTTTTTTAGAATTAGGTACAAAACAACACAATGGGCTATTTGTGCACCGAAACCCAGTTTTTAACGGTGAGTCCGTAGACATTCCGCTGTGCCACTAGGGGGCGAGAGTAGGAACATAACAAGTATGTGTCACTTAAATCTTATTAATTAGGTGTTCATTTGCAGTCTGAATTCGAAATTTACTGTAAAATAAAAAGTTTAATTAATTTATCTCAATAATACGGTAAAAGTAAGAATGGTTTTGATGATTTCCCTTGAAACGCTTGCATTTGGCTCGACATTTGTTGTTTTAAGGTTACGATTGAAGTTTGGAAATGCAGTTGGAAGGTAGGTTAATATCAGTATATCTTTGACAGTGTTTAATCCACGCATGGTCTGTCAACGGATCAGCCGTAATTCTATAGGCGCACTGTATGTCTCTGAAAATCGGATTTTCCAACACTTGGCGGTCAGAGCACAGATAGCCCACTGTGTAACTTTGGGCTCAAAAACAACCAAATCTGAATCCATAGATGTGAATATATTATTAATGAAAGGTTTGTATTTAATAGAAAGTTTGAAAGATATTAACGTATTAGATCTTAATTTTTAAATGAACTACATTTCACTAAATATCTAGAAAAAGCTGGCGAATTTTGACAATTTGTATAATTTACATAACCACTTAATCTCTCCTCAGTGGTTATAATTTACATAACCACCTAGTCTCTCCTCAGTGGTTATAATTTACATAGCCCCCTAGTCTTTCCTCAGTGGTTACAATTTACATAACCACCTAGTCTCTCCTCAGTGGTTATAATTTACATAACCACCTAGTCTCTCCTCAATGGTTATAATTTACATAACCACCTTGTCTCTCCTCAGTGGTTATAATTTACATAACCACCTAGTCTCTTCTCAGTGGTTATAATATACATAACCACCTAGTCTCTCCTCAGTGGTCATAATTTAAATAATCCCCTAATCTCTCCTCAGTGGTTATAATATACATAATCACCTAGTCTCTCCTCAGTGGTTATAATTTACATAACCACCTGTTTCTCCTCAGTGGTTATAATTTACATAACCACCTAGTCTCTCCTCAGTGGTTATAATTTCCATATCCACCTAGTCTCTCCTCAGTGGTTATAATTTACATAACCACCTAGTCTCTTCTCAGTGGTCATAATTTACATAACCACCTAGTCTCTCCTCAGTGGTCATAATTTACATAACCCCCTAGTCTCTCCTCAGTGGTTATAATATACATAACCACCTTGTCTCTCCTCAGTGATTATAATTTACATAACCACCTAGTCTCTCCTCAGTGGTTATAATTTACATAACCACCTAGTCTCTCCTCAGTGGTTATAATTTACATAACCACCTAGTTTCTCCTCAGTGGTTATAATTTACATAACCACCTAGTCTCTCCTCAGTGGTTATAATTTACATAACCACCTAGTCTCTTCTCAGTGGTTATAATTTCCATACCCACCTAGTCTCTCCTCAGTGGTTATAATTTACATAACCACCTGGTCTCTCCTCAGTGGTTATAATTTCCATACCCACCTAGTCTCTCCTCAGTGGTTATAATTTACATAACCACCTAGTCTCTTCTCAGTGGCTATAATTTACATAACCACCTCGTCTCTCCTCAGTGATTATAATTTACATAACCACCTAGTCTCTCCTCAGTGGTTATAATTTACATAACCACCTAGTTTCTCCTCAGTGGTTATAATTTACATAACCACCTCGTCTCTCCTCAGTGATTATAATTTACATAACCACCTAGTTTCTCCTCAGTGGTTATAATTTACATAACCACCTAGTTTCTCCTCAATGGTTATAATTTATATAACCACCTAGTCTCTCCTCAGTGATTATAATTTACATAACCACCTCGTCTATCCTCAGTGCTTGAGTTTTTCAGTATTTTAACGTTAGTTCTGATAAACTGCTTTGTGGCCTAGCATGACCAAGTGGTTAAGGCACTCGACTTGTAATCTGAGGATCGCTGGTTCGAATTCCCATCACACTAAACATGCTCGCCCTTTCAGCTGTGGGAGTGTTATGATGTGATGGTCAATCCCACTATTCGTTGGTAAAAGAGTAGCTCAAGAGTTGGCGGTGGGCTGTGATGACTACCTAATTTAGCATTGTAAGACTAGAGGGAAGGTAGGTAGTCATCACACCCACCGCCAACGAACGAAGCAATTTTTTTCAAACCGCATTTTGTTTCTTCCATTTATAACTACGTTTAATAATAAATACACTATTTATGTGGTACAAACTTTCGAGTTATGCTAACAGTCTTTGTACTTCTCCAATCTATGTATATATTTATCTTCACCTTATATTTATACTTTAACTGGTGGCGTCTTCAGAGACAAATGGTAACATACAGGAAATCTGCATCCTATCAGGTTTCTAATGTAACATTATTTCGTAGAGTTAAGCTGTATTCATTACAGTTACAAAGAAAAACAAACAACAACAACAAAAAAGCTCCTGACATGACCTGACATGGTTTGAGAATTCAATTCGCAAGTTGCAGGTGGCGAGTTCAAGTCCCGTCAGCGAACATACTTACCCTTTCAACCGTAGGAGCATAGTGATGTAATTACCAATCCCACTTTTCGTCGGTAAAAGAGTGGTCTAAGAATGGGCGATGCAGACCACTTCCCTTCCTTCTCGTCCATTACTTTAAAATTACTAACGCAGATAGCCCTCGAATAACTTTATTTGTTGAACTCAACACAAACTAAACTTTCAAATGCATTGGATTATTGTGCTTGTTAGGGGCTGTGTGGTTATTGTTTAACAGCAAAAAACAAACAACAAAAACAAAACGGTACATCCAAGTTCAGATGTATTTCACAGTAACCTCCCCATCTATCTTACGTAAACTATAATATATTACATTGCAATTATGTTTTAATTGTTTTGAGTAGTAACTGCTTCTTAGGGCACTAGCTCCAATTTTTTTTTTTTTGGGGGGGGGGAATAATCTAGAGATGCCTTCATTCAAGACGACACAGATTTGTTGAATAATGATATTATACCTTTACTTCATTTCTAAAAGGAAACGACGAGACAGCAATTTAAAAGAGTAACTGCTGATTTCAGAGATGAACTAGGACAGCGCATGTGTAAGATAAATGTAAATCAGTCATGGACTATTCCACAAAGCGATCCAAGGATTGTGTTGTATCAAACCGAGAAGCTGATTCAGAGATGCCAAAGCTATAATTAATGACTATCTAGGAATTTCATTACGATTAAGAATAGAATTTATAATCAGTATAAGTAATAAAAAACGTTTAGTGAAAAACAAAACTTAGGAAAATAGCCTTCTATCATTTTTCACACAGAATGTTAAAACAGTACAATAATACGGTGTTGTACTAGCTAAAGCAATATACGCGAAAAAGAGACAAAACAAATATAGGACAAATATAAACACATATACGTATATGTGTTCCTGAACGTATGATTCGGTTATTCACGTTTCACACATTTCTTCTCGGACGTTTTCTAAATTTCTAGCTTCAATATCAAAATACCCATTTAACTAAATATATTTCACTCTAAGTATTACACAGTAAATATTAATTTATTTTGTATGAACTTAGAAATAGGTGAAGCAGATAAGGATTTTCATAAATACGTCTATATGTAGAAATAACAGGTTTGTAAACTTTCATATACAAACCCGTTAATTACTTTAATTAAATTATTTATAGCAGCTATAGAACAGGCAACTTTAATATTCTTAAAATGACATCCATATTGAATACACTTTGTGCAAACACTGCACTTCAAAGGATTTATTAAAGAACTCCTGATTAAAGGTGAACATAGATGAGAACTAAAAACATAATTCATTAATTAGCAAAGCTAATGCTGCATCACAAACTTACCGTGTAGAACATGACGTCATGGATCAATACACATGCAGAGTAAAAAAATATTCACAAGGAGTAAATGCATTTATTCTTCAGTCAAGTTTCGTTGATAACAGTATTTTCGGCAATAAACCTGATGATATTTTGCGAGATTTGCTGAGCTTATTAACTCTACGTTAGTCCTAAGTTCACATATAAGTTAACAATGCAAAACAATCTTCGTTATAGTAACAATTTTAATGAAATTAAAGGAAAACAGTGTGTGTCGTCACTCACAACGCACACATGCATAAAAACAACAACAACAACAAAACAACAACCAGCTGCTTGCTTGAGATGCTGTATTGATAATCAAAGATTTTTCTTTCATCTTCAGCATCAAAAACTGCTTGTTAGTTTTTAGTTTTTGTACTACGTACAAAGGTTTAACAAAAAGGTTTAGCAATAAAATACAATATGTTTGTTTTAAGTTATACCGTCCGTTTGGTCTATCATCAAACAGAACGACTTATTTTTTGCAAAGAGATGTTTTTGCTTTATAATGACGAAACTGGGTTGTCATTTTTAAAAATCCAATTTCTCAGTTTCTAGTTCTAGTCAACCAGGCAAGTAGATAACAGTTTTTCTATGGTATTTTTTGCTGGTTTTCCAATATTATTTAAATTATGCTCGACCCAGTTTTTCGGCATGCTTAGAGGTTTTCGGTAAAAGTCCATGGCAGAAGATTTAGGGACTATATGAAAGTCAAAATTAACAGAACATACTTCATGGAAGTGCTTGTGTTTATCTAAATTTATACAGGTTTCTGCAACTCTACAAAGTTTCATGATAAAACCGATTAAGAAACATAACGGATCAGTAATTTTGCAACTGAAAAAAAAAAGAAAGAAAAATTACGATATCATGACATTACTTTTTGGAAATTGAAAACGAAATAATCAATTTTAAGTTTTTCATAAAATTATAAACACATATACACGGTTTACTTCGTTATATTAAAACTATTTTTAATATAAAATGACAACCACAGCCGATACAAAGTCGTAGTATAAAGGAGTATATATATATAAACTATACATGTGTTTTGTGTGTGTTTTTTTGTTATTCAAAGCCACATTGGGCTATCTGCTGATTTCACCGAGAAGAATCGAACCGCTGATTTTAGCGTTGTAAATCCATAGACTTACCGCTGTACCAGCCGGGAACGAAACTATACATTAACATTGTTTGAGTGTGTTTTCTTATCGCAAGGCTCCATCGGCTATCTGCTGATTCCACCGAGAGGAATCGAACCCCTGATTTTAGCGTTATAAATTGGTAGAGTTACAATCCCACCAGCGGGGGAGGGAAATATACCTTAACATTGTTTGACTTTCTTTCGTAGACAATATGAAACCACGGAAAAGTTATAATTTGTGAGAAAGGTACACAACAATCTTTTCCAAATTCTGGTATTTAGCGGAAGGCCACTTGGGCAGTGGCTTGCAGAAGACAAAGGATCTAAAATGCTATTTTTACACACATCTCTAATTTTTATCCACAATAAATAAATTGGAAAGAATGTGGAAGAAAACGTCTGCAGGTGACGCTATTTTTTTTTTATCAGCAACAAGCAAAAGTATCTGCCCACAGTGACGAAAAAGGGAATTATTTCATAAACTCAAAAAAGGCTTAATTGTGTTGCATTCTTGGTTTCTCTCAGAGTTACAGCTCTGAGCAATTCACACCGCTCACTGTGAAAAGTAATTGTTGAACATTTAAATCATGCAAAGAGCCACTGAACAATAGCTTATGGTAACTATACATTTTTATTTTTTAAGGTACGTCACATTTTAAAATATTAATGATAGTATGATTAATTACTAACAGTTTGATGTATAATATTCTTCTTGGGTAATAAAATGTGTATCAACAATGCCTGTCCTTCCGTCATTCCAAAAGCTATGTTTGTGTGCGCAGCCTTTTAAACGCAGCTTGGGAAGCGGTCGCCAAAAACGAGAGACAGACGAACGCTCGAACAGACATCACAGTTCGTAGTATATATGAGCTAAGTAATAAAACGTTAATTATGTAAAGCCGAATTATATTAAAGTATATTTACATTTTTAATAAGACTTTTAAAATTATATAAGGCTTTAATTTATTATTCCAAATTGGTGTCGTATTCACTCTAACGCTGCAAATAACATTTTAAAGTATAAAACTGATTAAATATGTGTGACATAATAAAGTTAAAACGTTTTAACTTTTCATAACTTCTGACTAATTAAATTATCATTTTACTTTTAAAGAGATATTGCTGTGCACAGAAATGCTGTACAACTTTCATCGGGAAAATGTATAAAGCATAGCTACTAACAACTACTGTATGGCAAAATATAAATTAAATACTTATAATTAAACATTTCTGGAGACTATTATTAATAAAAATGGCTGCATATTAATTTCATAATTTTTTATAAAGTATTAAAAGAAAATATTATTGATAAATAAAAACTGTGTTGGGCTAACTACTGAACTTGGCAAAAAAGGAGCCAAACAAGATAAAAATAGAAGTGAACATTTCACTTGGTCCGGTTAATGATCCCATAACAGACTATACGGTCTGGACATTACATGGAAGATAAATCTCTACGTTAGTAGCTTCCTCACTTTGTTTATCGAGAGTTGAGTGTTTAAATAGAATCTCATCTTTCATCATTATACCTTCTTTAATCAACTTTACAATGCTACTTTCATGACAATCTTATAATAGCGTAACATTTTACGATTGAAAATTCTGATTATATTTATTTTGTAACTGAGAAAGTCAGTAATATATGTATTTTATTCTCCATGCAAATTTCAAGTTTTTTTTAATTAGCGATAGATTCTTTTACCTATAACTTGTTGGTTATTAGCTTACAGGCTGTATTCTAAAGATTTATAAATTTTGCATAAATTATGGTAAAATAGGTAGCCAAAGGTCGTGAAGACCGTTTTACTCTATCAAATGATGATAAAACTATAGTTATTGCAAGAAGTAGTAAGTCTATTGAAGAAAGATGATGATTGATGAATGAAAATAAGAAATCTCGATTTAGGCTATTCATCCGTTTTCTATTTTGGGACGCTCTGGATAGCTGAAAAGCGGCATATACACTGGAGAGAGAGTGATTATGATAGGTAGTTAGTTCTTGACAGCTAGCTTCTGATGATCTCTAGATAATTTTATATTGCTTTAATATGGGCGTCTGCGCCATTCCTACGTAGACAATGCTGGCGCACTCTCAGATTTAAGAACAATTCGAGTTTTATTAAAATAACTCTCTTTTGTCGACTACATTTAAAAAAAAGAAAGAAGCAATAACTTATGAATGTTGGTGACGAAAACACATTTGTATTTCCATCTGAGACTTATTAATAATAATAAAGCAGTAATACGGTTTATATTTAAAATTTTTAATCTTAACTACCATTGTATAAAACATCAACTAGAATATTTTCAATTCATTTTTGTGAGTTTTTATTACGAGCATTGTTGGCTTATAACATCATTTATGAGCATGTATATCATTTGAGCATAAATATTACATTTATTATCAATGATTTGTTCTGTGCCAACCAAAGGGGGTCGAATCCCGAATTATAGCATTATAAGCCACAAAGTTTACCGATGAGCCACCAGAAGGCTATATATGAGTGTGTGTATTTCCATATAGCAAAGACATGTCAGGCTATCTGCTGAGACCACCGAGTGGAATCGAACCCCTGATTTTAGCGTTATAAATCCGTTGACTTACCTTTGTACTAGAGGGGGACAGGTTTTATATGAGCGCCAAAAAACCCACAAAAACTGACTGATGTGTACTTTGTTCTTTTATTAAAGTATGGTCACAAGGCTAAGTCACTACTCATTATACAATGATGTCATTAGGAAAAAAAGAGTAACACTATGGGATAAGTACACTGTTAACTTTTTTTAAATTACTACGAAGTACCTGAGTTTTTAATGTTATTTATATTTAAAAAAATTAACTGCATAGCTCCTGGAAAATTCTAATTTTTTACTAGAGCAAAGTAATGAATAATAAATATGTGGAGACCACCTATGCCTTTATTTCCGAAATTTTAGGTACTGCTCGAAAAAGACTCATAATTTTAATCTCAGAAATAAATATTTTAATTTCTTTGAAGGAAACTATACATTTTCTTAGTAAAATACTTCTTTAACTTACGTTTCAAAACCTGTGATTTTATTTTCGTTTTTGAGCTACAGCGTAGAGAGTATAGTGGTCATGCTTTATGTTAAGCGACGCATGTAAATAACCCGCTGCTGCATTGTTATCTCGATCTAGTAGTGTTACTTCTTTTTGTTGGGTTTGTTTGTTTTATGTTGTTGTTGTTTTTTTATTTTGCGCGAAACTACACAAGGGCTATCCTCGCTAGCTGTCCCTAATTTGCCAGTGTAAGATGAGAGGAAGAGCAGCTTGTCATCACCGAGCACCGCTACTCCTGGGCTAGTTTTTTTTTTACCAGCGAATAGTGGGATTGATCGTACATAATAACACCTTCATGGCTGAAAGGAGAAGCATGTTTGGTGTGATGGGGATTCGAACCCTGCGGACTTCAGATTGCGAGGTGAGCGTTTTCTGCAGCTCTCCGTGTTTTCTTAGGACTAACCTTACAATGTCATAGTACTTCTTTTCGTTAGGACTAATGTATCGATATCGTACTAAGTACATCACGAGCTGTAAGAACGTATCATTATAATTGAACTTCCACAGTGTTTTCAACAATGTATGTGACCTCCTCTAAAATTTACATTATCGCTTAAAGATTCCAGTGCCACTATAAGGGAATCACATTTTTCATAAATTTTTTATCTCTGATTCTGAAAATTCTTGGATTTTTTCAATTATCTGACCTTTAGCTTTGTGCAATAATTGCTCATTTTAAAAACATGAACTCATTTTAAAACCTATACAAAATAAAATTATACAAAGAAAATCGAACAGAAGTGAAAAAAATCAAGCAAAATTAACAATAACTGTTAGAGAAATAACTCTACGTATATTGTAATAATGTATAATTATCTAACTTATAGTTATAATTTATTAGATATAATCAGATATAAAAATGCTACTTAAAATGAGTTATTCTGTAACAATAATAATAATTCCATAAAAAGTTTTAACTAATTGACAAGTAGTAAATCGAATGATTAAATGAATTAACAGTTAATACTTAAAACAGCTTCTCTGGATAAATAATTCATAATAATAAATTAATAGCATTAACTCTGTTATTATTTATATTTCTACACAAATATGAAATTGTTGTGTGAGTAAAAAAATATTTCAAAATACCATAGTTATAATATTCGCTCCACAGCCTAAATTTATTACTTCTCTTTGTTTGATTTTCATCTTGTTACTTTCGCTTGGCTGGATAGTGAGTAAGGCGTATCCATCTTCGGTTTGGAATGAAATGAAACGTAATATTTTTCTTTGTTTATTGTTAATAACGAAGAGTAGATTTTCTGAAAACAGTATAAATGAGCGACACAAGTGAATCGAATGAGAATCTTGATTAAAGGATTAATAATTTAATTAAACAGCTTGTTTGTCTGAGTAATATACAAATAACTAAATTGTATCAAATCTGCAGAATCCTTGAATTTTTATAGTATACTGCGAGAATAAATTAGATTTGAAAACACCATACATATCCTATCATGCGAACAACTTCAGTAAAATAATATT
The DNA here is from genome assembly GCF_004210375.1 of Tachypleus tridentatus. Taxonomy (NCBI): domain Eukaryota; kingdom Metazoa; phylum Arthropoda; class Merostomata; order Xiphosura; family Limulidae; genus Tachypleus; species Tachypleus tridentatus. The sequence goes on along the minus strand of NC_134836.1, from coordinate 109,164,068 downwards.
CTGAATATTTATTATTTTCTGTTACATACAATTATTATTAGAAAATAATGCTAATATTAATTGTTAAAATTACTTACACTGAAGATAGTTTTTCAGATCAACGCGTATTTCATTGTTTTATATTTTCACTGTCATACACTCGACTTCGATGTTTTATAAAATATCACTTCAACCACTATTTATTCATTTTTCCTGGTAATTAGAGAAACGAACTTAAGTTTCTTTAAAACACTTTATTCGGTGTAAATTGTTAAGAAAATCAACATTGTTGGAACAACGACGTTTCTTTCTTGTTCTGAAAAAAATACTGATTTATATTTGCTGAGAATGTGGATTTTATTGTTTTCATTACTTGGTTATCGACTTCACTATTCTATAACGAACCCCCTTTTTATTTATTTTCCAGTCATGATTACGGAATTGTGCCCAAACTTTTGTGAAACGTTTTTCTGAAAGTAAATACAAAAATTTGGTTTGTCTTAAATGCATGTATGATAAGTTGTCACACTTAATTTCAGTTTTGGCCAGGTGGTTAAGGAGCATGACTCGCAATATGAAGGTTGCGGGTTTGAATTCCTGTTACACCAAACATGCTTGTCCTTTCAGACGTAGAGACGCTATAATGTTACGGTCAATCCCACTATTCGTTGGTAAAAGAGTAGTCCAAGAATTAGTGATGACTAGCTGCCTTCCGTCTAAATTAAGAACGGCTAGCGCAGATAGCCCTCGTGAAGCTTTGCGCGAAATTCAAGAAACAAACAAAAAAACAAATACTTCCAGTTTTAAAGATATTAGGTTCGATTTTGGTTACAGATTTCTTTTAAAAAATCAAATTATCTGTTATTAATTAGGCAGTCATATTATTTGGAGACACTGATCAGATATGAAAAATTTTAAAAATAAATTATTAAATATTCAAGGTAAATATATTCGTTACAGAGAAAAGAAGGGGTAGCTGCAAGTAAAAACCAGGTTTACTCACAAAGGGATTAAGAGTTTAAATTTAAAAAAAAAGCATCATAAATTTAAGAAATTTAAATTGACTGGTATGACAGGAGATTTAGAACATTATAGAAGATTAAGATAGTTGGTCAAACAGGAAATTAAGACAGAAGGTATGAGAAAAGGTTTGCTAAAAACGTAAAAATTAATACTAATGATTCCCTTAAATACATCAAAAATAAATAGAATGTTATAACTGGGGTAAGATCACTGAGGGATGATAAAGGAAAGCGAGTGTCTGAAGGTTATGAGATGGATGGGTTATTTATAGGATAGAACAACCGACATGGAACAATATGTCCCATGTTGTCCCAAAACATTATGTTATGTTATTGTGTTGAAAAGTTAATAAAAACGGTCTTTACATAAGTTTCAACCAGATTTGTTTGTACGATCTGTATGAAACATGACAAATTAGTATTTATCGCGGACCTACTGGAACAGCAGTAAGTCTCCGGATTTAAAACTAAAATCGAGGGTTCTATTCCCCTTGGTGGACACAGCAGATAGCCCAATATGGCTTTGCTATAAAAAACCACACACACTCAGACTTAAAAGTGATTTTTATATATTTATCTTTGTTTATGAAATATTTCAAAAGTACGATTTCGGTTAAATTGTTTTCATAGTCTATCTCTCTATAAAAATGAAGTGTCATCTGTATGTCTCCATCTTTCATACCTCCAGTTTTTGGCCAAGATCAACGAAACCATGAATGATTCTTAAAGATTTTTCGAGAAATAATTCTAAAACCCATGATTGTTTGTTTGTTTTTGAATTTCTGTGCTAGCCGTCCCTAATTTAGCAGTGTAAGACTAGAGGGAAGGCAGCTAGTCATCACCACCCACCGCCAACTCTTGGGCTACTCTTTTACCAACGAATAGTGGGATTGATCGTCACATTATACACCCCCACGGCTGGGAGGGCGAGCATGTTTAGCGCGACGCGGGCGCGAACCCGCGACCCTCGGATTACGAGTCGCACGCCTTACGCGCTTGGCCATTCCAGGCCAACCTAAAACCCATGAACGAGACGAAAGAGAATATGCTACAATATGTTAACCACACTACATCTACTATAACTAGTGCCGACGAGGCCTTTCACACACGACCAAGAACCATCAGGCTGGCCAGGATATGACAGATGTGGTGATATTCTGTTTGTTTTTGAATTTCGCGCAAAGATGCACAAGGGCTATTTGCGCTAGCCGTCCCTAACTTAGCAATGTAAGACTAGAGGAAAGGCAGCTAGTCATCAACACCTACCGCCAACTCTTGGGCTACTCTTTTACCAACGAATAGTGGGATTGACCGTAACATTATAACACTCCAACGGTTGAAAGGGCAAGCATGTTTGGTGTGAGCGGGATTCAAACCCCGATCCTCGCATTACGAGTCGAGCGCCCTAATCGTCGGGCCTAGTGGTAGTTTGAAACAATACATATCATTAATGTAAGGAGTCGCATTCAGAACTTCTCTAGTTACTTTGAAAAACCAGAACACATTTTAATTTTTTGACATTTTCACCCGTTCCCTGGTAATTTCGTTTATTTTGGTTAAGTAATGTTGTATTATTATTAAGGCTTTGAATTATAGATATGTTCTATTTTATCATAGGTCTAATCTTGCTGTTTTTAACTTCATTTTTGTTTTTTCTTTTCGACGTAAATAATAGCTGTTTAAATAGAATTTACAGTATTTAGATATATATTTATTTCAAACTATTTTATCTGATTATTATCAAACCATAGGTTGCGCTAAAACTAATTTCCTTTTACTTCATCTTTGATGAAGGTGCTGTATTTTTCTGTATATTTCTAGTTGTGTTTTTTTTTAATTCTGTACATACGCTCAGGATTGCTACAGTTATCAGCTGACTACACATTTACCAGCTTTCCTGTTTCCTGTTTTATTTCTCTCGCTTGCTATCTTCCTGTTTACAAACGTGTGTTTCACTTGGCCCAGTAATTAATACCCTTGGCTTAAAACCTGTCGATCGCTGGATCGAAATTTTCAATCCTGAAATAACAATGGGCCACTTTGAGCACGTTTCCCAGAGTTACCCACTATGGGGAGCCACTCACAAAACTCAAATTTTTTTGTATAATAAATTCACAAAGTACAGCGGTATGCCTTTGCTATAAGAAAACAACACACAGATATTTTCTATTTAATCGAGATATTTTACCACGAACAACAGTAACTGTTTGAAAAATAATGGCAACTCATATGAAATTACTTTTAAATTAAACTTTTTATATTTTATACACTGAATGAGAACTGGACATTGACAAGATACAGCCGATTATTATTTACGGTATTTGACCGACTAGTGTAAGTTTGAGGTCCTCAAATATGAAACTTATCAAAAATGACTTTCGTTCTATTTTGAGGCAGCAAAGACTGGTAACTGACCATTCTCTTCACTGAAGTAGATGTCCTAAGAGCGCTAAATATGGGTGAGATTATATCAAAATTTGTAGCAACCAAAGTTAAAAAACAAATAATTTAATTAATTAAAGAAATTATGAAATATCTTAAATTGTTATTATATGTTCAGTTGTGATAATTTCAGGAACCTCTCCACAGCATAAATATAATTTATTTCACACCTACATTAGTTCTCATTACAGAAGTTTTGTTATAATTTCTTCCTTTATTACGTTTTCCAGTACACCTATACAACCTCAGTGTTTGTTGATACTCTGAGTGCCATATAGTTAGTATCATAACTCTAACATTAGGATAACAGTGAAATATTAATAACATTTCATTCATTTTTATAAATGTAAATACACGACCTGTGCCTCCAGTATGTATCTTTATTAGCTCTATATTTGGTTTTTATATTTTCGTTAAGTGCTATTGATATCGTTGTAAGATACCGATAACTCCTGACGAAGCTGTAAAGAAGAAATATCGAGCAAACAAACAAATACGGGATATTTTTATAGACTTAAATAAAATCGCGGCCAATATCTCCAGAATGTATCTTTATTAGCTCAATAAAAAACTTATAAAAAAAACTCCAGTTTGCGTTAGAAAATTAAGAATAATAATTTTATACAATTTTAGACTTGGAAATACAACATCACAGAACAATTTTATGTACTAGTCCTGAAGAAGCCGTCAAGGCCAAACATTGGTTGAAATAAAATATATATTTTAATTCTCTGAAGTGCAAATTTTGCTTTCTTTTCTAACTTTTTAAAACCTATTTATATTTGCCTTTTGCTAACATTGATTGGAATCAAGTGTGCACGCATGCGCATTTCGATAGTGAGGTCATGCATTTTCAGGGCACATGACTGAGTAGTATTATAAAAGACTGCATTGATGGTCTGAATTAAAAGTTTCTTAAGCAGGTAAGAAACTTAACTAACTTGTATCATATAATATAGTAAATAATTTTAATAATTGTTTTTAAACTAGATTAGTGAACTTGTCGGATATCGATAGATTCTGACGAAGTATTATAGCGAAATAATAAGCTAAGAAAATAACATTCTGGAGACGTGAGAAACTCCAGTCAGCGTTAAACAAAGTTAAAAATATGGATAATTTTAATTTTTTCCTGCTTATAATTGTCTGGAAAGTTGTTGTTCTAAGACGTATTTTTAAATAAACATTTTATGTACTTATGACAAAATTTAACCCATAGATGTAGATGTATTAATTATAAAAGGTTTATATTCGTTTTACAGTTTGACTAGTATTCCTGTACAATGTACAATGCTAGCAGCGGTATGTCTGCGGACTTACAATGCTATTGTTCGTTACATTACATCATAAGCCTTCTGAATACTTAGTAATTTACAATTATTATTTCTACTTTTGTTGACTCTGAGTTCATTAAATTTAACTATCATTGTTTTATTGTTGTTCTAATGGTAAGTTCAACTGTAGATTGTGCAGTAAATTATAGTTTTAAGTCGGACGGCTGCAATAATTAACCTTATCACAAAGTTACACTTAAGATAACTTACTGTAGACTACTAATACTGACTATTGACATTGTACTAAATTATGATATATATAATGTATAAACATTTCTATGGTAGGCCATTTATCGTACATTATTCTTAGATCAAGCATGTAAGTACCAACAAATTTTAATTTACAGAATTACTATGTTGTTTTATGTTTTCATTTATAATTTTTCATTGTAACAAGTTAACTTCTAAGACTTATGTAAAATACGAAAAATAATAATATTAAATTGTTTATACAGATCTTTTGTTGGCTAATATAACTTATTATAATTAGCTTAAGTAAAAAGAACGAAGACTAAAACTTATTATAGAACGTTATTGTATATAATACAAAATAAGTGGGTTTTTCTTTCGCCATGCAAAGAGTTAACAAAAGGAACATTAAAGGATAGAGACGCTGACAAAGTTAAAGAAGTAGGATAAAACTGGTTGTAGAAATTTATCTCATTAAAAATCAAAATAAAGGGGTGTGAAAATCTCAGAGTTACAGCACAAGTCAATATCTTGGTTTATCATGTACCATGAACGATAACAAAACAGTTCACTGGCCCAGTGTTCAGGTAAATGTTTGTGGAATTATTCGAACTTCATTTAGTTTTTCTCTTGTGTAAGAACTATAGAAGTGAATTATTAATGAATCTAAACTCAAATATGAATAAATAAAACTTTTTTTAATGTAATCGATATTTCACTTTTCTCTATAATTTATTGAAAGGAAAGTGACAAAAGGGTATCGTTACAGCACTTGAAAAATAAACGATTTGTTGAAAGTAGTACATCAACAACACCGTAATAAATTGGCTGCTGCAGCAGATATCGTAAGAGTGAGGATAATATTGGAAAAGCTGGAATGTTATTCCAGAGGAAACGAAAATATTTAAAGTTAGTTAAAGAATATGAGGAAATTGTTGTTTTGAATTAAACACAAAGCTACACAATGGGCTATCTGGGTATCGAAACCCGGTTTTTAGTGTTATAAGTCCGCAGACATACCGCTGAGCCACTGAGGGGTATATTAGGAAGAAAAATTATTGAAGAAAGGTAAAAAAAAATCCAAAGTTATTTAAACATAAATAACTGAGGAAAACCTCTTTCTCATTATGTGTGTGTGTTTTTCTTATAGCAAAGCCATATCGGGCTATCTGCGGAGTCCACCGCGGGGAATCGAACCCTTGGTTTTAGCGTGGTAACTCCTCGGACATACCGCTGTACTAGCGGGGGCCTTTTCTCATTATAATTTGTTTCTTTTTTAATTTCGCGCAAAGCTACATGTGGGCTATTTATGCTTGCGTTCCTAATTTAGTAGTGTAAGACTAGAGGGAAGGCAACTAGTCGTCAGTTGAAAGGGTGAGCATGTTTGGTGCGATGGCGACTCGAACTCCCAATTACGAGTCGAGTGCCTTAACCTCCTGGCTATACCAGGCCAGCAATTATTCTAACCAGACTTGTAAAGTAATAAAAAGTAGCAAAGTGCAGTAAAATATGTTGAACTGCCTAAGAACAGCAAAGCTTTATTTTTCAAAACTTACATGATATCTGACTTATTCCTTTGCATTTAGGCCCAGTATGTCCAGGTGGTTAAGGCGCTCGACTCGTAAACTGAGGGTCGCGGGTTCGAATCTCTGTCTCACCAAACAGGCTTGCCCTTTCAGCTGTGGGGACGTATTATTTGATGGTCAATCCCGCTATTCGGTGATAAAAGAACAACCCAAGATGTGGCGGTGGGTGATGATGACTAGCTGCATTTCCTCTAGTCTTACATTGCTAAATTAGGACGGCTAGCGCAGATAGTTTGCGCGAAATTTAAAAACAAGCAAACAAACATTTGCAGTTACATGTACACAACAACAAAAAAGGGTCTGATAACACTATGTCACAAAATTTTTACTTTTTACTTGTTCCTGGGCAAAAAGTGTTATTTCCCAATTGCTAATGCCTAAAGTAAATGGAAAAGAACTATTTTTCTGTTCAAACTTTACTTTTGTGACCTGAATAATGAAATTTTCAAATTTACCCATTTTCCAGAATATTCCAGGTAGATTCAGTACTGAGTAGCTGATAGATAATTTTTTCGAACTTACAAGAATTTTCTAGAATGTTGTAGAACTTACGACAATTTTCTAGAACTTTCCATAGTAATATATATGCAGGGACTCACAAATTCAGTTTAGTTCTAGCCCCGTAAAGTGAACACATAGACCTATCTGATTTTATCAAAGATGACACCAAGAAGTTGCAAATATTCTCCAGACACATTCTGCCATGTATATGGTCAATTTATTAAGACAAGAGAGAAAAATTACTCTGTGACTGCGTCTGCTAAAATGTGTGAAACATACAAGGCATATTTCAGCATGCCTGTCGGGGACCAAGACAAACCCTGGGCATCTCATTTTACCTGCGAGTGCTACAAAAAAACTCTAGAAGGTAAGACGAACAATTGTTGCTTGCTTGTATAGTAACATTTTATATTATACAAATTCTAGACCTTTTAAAATTTAAATATATTTTAATTTTTTAAATTTCCAATGGTATAGAATATTTCATATAAAATATCTTGCATGAGCCTCTTACACATTAGTTGTGGATGAAATAAATTTATTCTTCATAATAACAATTTTATTTTGCTCTTTTGCAGAATGGCACAGAGGGATAAAGAGAGCCATGAAGTTTCCTATTCCAAGAATTTGGGGTGAACCTACTGACCACTCAAGCAATTGATACTTCTGCATGGTGGACCCTTCCAAACGTTGGGCTGGGAAGAATGCATCTGCTATCATATATCCAGACCTTCCATCATTCATTGCTCCAGTGACCCACTGTCCTGAACTTCCTGTAGCCATTCCATCAGAGAGAATGCAGCCATCCTCAGAAGAAAGCAACAAATCAGAAGAGGATGTAGACGTTGAAGATCCAGATTACAATTTCAGAGGTGCAGCTGGTGAGAGAAACCCATACTACCCCAACCAAAGAGACCCCAATGACTTGATTAGAGGTCTTTGTCTAACAAAGTCGAATGCCGAGCTTTTGACATCTAGGCTCAAGGAGTGGGATTTGTTAGATGAAAGTGTGCAAGTCGCAAGTCAGAGGAAGCGTCACCGACATTTTTGAAGCTTCTTCGCTCGTCAAGATGGGATCTGCTTCTGTCGCAATGTATCCGGTCTGTGCGAGGCAATTGGAACTGCCTGTAACCCAAACGAGTGGTACCTCTTCACTGATAGTTCATCCAGAAGCCTCAAAGCTGTGCTGCTCCATAATGGGAATAAGTATCCGTGTCTTCCCCTGACTCATTAGGTGCACCTCAAAGAGGAATACAACAGCGTCAAGACCTTGCTAGAAGCCTTGAAGTATGGTGAGTATGGCTGGGAGGTTATCAGAGACTTCAAAATGGTGGCATTCCTGATAGGTCTCCAAGGAGGCTTTACCAAGTTTCCTTATTATCTTTGCCTTTGGGACAGCAGGGACACCGCAGCGCACTACAACAGGAAGCACTGTTCACAACTGTCCGAGTTCTTTTGGAGGAGCCACAATGTCAAGTGTGAGCCACTAGTGGACCTCCAGAAGGTGTTGTTCCCACCATTGCACATAAAATTGGGTCTTATGAAACAATTTGTCACAACTCTTGACATAAGGAGTCTGCAGCCTTCAAGTACTTTCGAGACTTCTTTCCTAAACTGTCTGAGGCAAAGATCAAAGCTGGTGTCTTCGTTGGGCCACAGATAAAGAAGATCCTGGGATTCACAGAATTCCTCAAGAAGCTCGGTTGGAAGTTTAAAGGGAATAATGGCCATTTTCTGTACTTTTACAACATAAGCAATCAAGAAATAACACATACTATCCAGGAACAAAATTTGTGTTACATAGTGTAATGGATAACGTGTTTCTAGAAATTCGAGTCGTTGTGTTATATAAACATGGGACACTAGGCATTCAATTTTATCAGTCTTGACTAATTGAGCGATCTCGTCCAAATTTTGCGTATGTTATTGACCACATTTGTGAAGATATATCACGAAACATGCTTCATGAAAGCAGATCATTTTTTTACACTTGTAAAATTATAATTTAGTGAAAACGAATTAATATGAATAAATTCATATAACATTATAAATAGAACAAATTGTGAAAAAAATTTACGAAAACCTAATGATCGTAAAGTTATCGCTCCAATTGTTTACCCAAAATATAAAGTATGCAGTTTTACCCTCATTAACAAAAATGTAGGAAACTGGGCATCTACTTAATATTTAGTAGGTATTTACTGTTGTGAAAACAAAGTAGAAATAATTAATTACAAAAATACTGGTCTGAAGTTCATTATATATGTATTTCAGTAACATTCGAAGTCCTAGTTCAAACATATATAATATGGGTTATAATTGTTGTTCAGTTAGCGCCCAAAGTTACAATGAAGAAACCATTGTTATAATTGCACAATGTTTCGACAAGATTATATTGTCATCAGCTATGGTAGTAGTTTACATAAACGCAGGACAAAGAAGTCACTTGACCGGAGATTACATAACGGCTTAGTAAAGACTTCTTAGAACTCCGTAATGTTGTTTAAGAGTGGGCTGTTTTCATCCGTTGATATAGTTTCATTTATTTTACATTTGTTGATGTTTGGTTCTTTGTTTGAAATCAGAACGTTTTGGTATTAATATACTGTGTTTGTTTTGTTTTTTTTAGTTGCGGTGGCGGTAAACATAAGACAGTTTTTTCTTATGTTCGGTGAATCTAGTTTCTTTGTTGTAGAATTCTGGACAGTTATTACCCATTATTTTATAAATGACGTTGGTATCGCGTGTTTGTATATAATTTTTATTTAGTAATGATTTTTGATTAGAATACGATGTGTCAGTGAATTTGGAGTCAACAGGGTTTTTCTGTTTATTGGCATGCTTTCTCCAAATTTTCATTATTTGTGAACTGAATTCAGGGAAAAATGGTATACTGCAGTGTACCATTGCGTTTGGTGACTTCTTTGTTCCATATTGTATATATGGTTATAATATATATATGGCTCGGCATGGCCAAGCGTGTTAAGGCATGCGACTCGTAATCTGAGGGTCGCGGGTTCGCATCCCCGTCGCGCCAAACATGCTCGCCCTTTCAGCCGTGGGGGCGTTATAATGTGACGGGCAATCCCACTATTCGTTGGTAAAAAGAGTAGCCCAAGAGTTGGCGGTGGGTAGTGATGACTAGCTGCCTTCCCTCTGGTCTTACACTGCTAAATTAGGGACGGCTAGCACAGATAGCCCTCGAGTAGCTTTGTGCGAAATTCAAAATCAAACAAACAAAACAAATATATATATACAGATATTGCGGTATCTGTGTGAACTACCATAGCTGATGTTAATATAATCTTGTTGAAACGTCGTACATGTATAACAAAGTTTTTTTCATTGCACATTCAGTTCGTCTCCAAACCTTTTATTTTCTAAGAAAGTGTGTTTATCATAATCGATATCTAACTTAAATTCTTCGACAATATCCTGGATAACTCAGAATCACTTATGAGCTGTAGCACGTGACTTCTTATGATGGGTTCACATGAATTTGGGTGCGTAATTCCTTATGACCTTTCTGAGTCCAGTGTATTGGTTTCATTAAACGCGGCCTGGTATGGCGAGGTAATTATGACGCTCGACTCGTAATATGTGGGTCGCGGGTTCGAATCCTCGTCGCACCAAACATGCTCGCCCTTTCAGCCGTGAGGGGGTTATAAAGTTACGGTCAATCCCACTATTCGTTGTAAAAGAGTAGTCCAAGCGTTGGCGGTGGGTGGTGATGAGTAACTGCTAAATTAAAGACGACTAGCGCGGATAGCCCTCGTGTACCTTTGAATAAAAATGCAAAACAAACAAATCTATTAAACGTTCTCCTGGTATTTCACAATACTTTTGTCATTGACCATCCTTCTATGTACTTGTGCCTAGTATGATGCAAATATCCTAGCTTGTACGGTATTATTTTTGAAGGATATGTTTCTCTTTACTTTCGCCCCCCCCCCCAATAGGATAGCAGAATGTTGGGGGACCTGCTAGAAACCGATTTTCTATACCCCTGATGGGCAGACCACAGATAGCTCATTCTGGAGCTATATTTTTGATTACAAACAAACTCTTTGCATTTTTCATTAGAATTGTAATTAATGTACAAAGAAAATGAAAATACAGCTACAGAAACGCATGAATTGCATATTACTTAGCTTTGATGTTAAACAGCTGTCACAAACTGCTAAACGTTTCACTTGTTTACTCGAATGAGGGGTAAACAACAACAGAATATTTTATTTTTCACACACTACTAATATCTGATGTTAATGCATTAACATACTCTAATGTTAACTAAAATTCCAGATCAAAATGTTTAAGATCGAACAAAGTCTCAACGACATTTCAGTTTAGAAAAAAATAAATAATAAAAAAAAAACATTTAAATGTAATACTCGCCAGGGGAAAACTCAACCTGATGACTGATATTTACTAAACAAGATACAACTGTCTATTTCCCTCCATGCTAACGTACCAGTTTGGAGTATCAACATGAAGTTAAAATTATAGTCAAACCCTTGAACATATTTTGCTTAACTATCATTGAAACTTTAAGTATCTGACAATAACAAGAACTTCCTCGAAAAGCTTTAAAAAGATTGAATCGTTGTGTTTTATCTACTTATGTTTAACTAACCTTAACTGTCAGAACGTACAATCCTTTTATTATTAAATTATGACACGCTATGTTTTGTTAATGTAGTTTTATATCCTTTTCTGTCGCTTCTTTCCTCTTGGCACAGTGGTATGTCAACGAACTCATAACGTTAGAAATCGGGTTTCGATACCTGTGGTAGGCAGAATAGAGTTAACGCAATGTGTAGCATTGTGCTTAATTACAAACAAATCTTTCATCTCTGATAAATTTATAAAATATTGTATGAAGAACGCTATTTTATTTTATATTTATAACAAGCTCATAAAAGTAATCCAATACAGCACTTTTGAGTAATATTAATAATCATCGAAACCACACAATAACGCACAAATTATTCATAAAAACGAACGATGAAGCAGCCAGTTACTCAATTACTTTTCAATATGAAAACTATCTAACGTTTTTAAGATCACAGAAAACTTTTTAATCGATCATATTGTATATCGTGTCTCTCTTATGGTCAATAATGTTCGTGGTGCTAACTTATACGCATACAACTAGAACAACCCAATATTCTGATATTGAATATATTTATAGACATCTTACAGACCAATCTGGATGAGATTATTTTACTGGAGGTAAAATGATAATATGATACTGTCACAAGTGTGATTTCTTTGGTACCTCATGGTTCATTATCTCTAAACTTCGAAACTGCTGAACCTTATGGATAAGGTAACTCAAATTTTTAATGGGAGTAAGTGGACGATCTTTGTAAGAACGGAAAAGAAGCCATTTAGGATAAAAATGGCCAAAAAAGAAGTAACATGGACAATCTCAACAATAAATAGTTGGAGCATCCTAAAAGACTGACAGAGTCGCAGGAGGTATTCTAGTTCGAGTACTATAATTGAGAAATGGAAAAAAATATAACGTAGTAATGATGGATCATTTTTAAAATGAGTAAAGATGTAACGCAATACCAAATCAAGAAAATGTAACATCTCAGAAACTAACTGTGTACTCAGGATGTTATTATATATTCTTTTAAACTCATTGTCTCGAATGATGTGGCTAAATAAACATCCCTGGTAATCTTTATAATAAAACAAAAAGTAGCTCTAAATTCTAAAACTGGCATGGCCGAACGCGTAAGGCGTGCGACTCGTAATCCGAGGGTCGCGGGTTCGCGCCCGCGTCGCGCTAAATATGCTCGCCCTCCCAGCCATGGGGGTGTATAATGTTACGGTCAATCCCACTATTCGTTGGTACAAGAGTAGCCCAAGAGTTGGCGGTGGGTGGTGATGACTAGCTGCCTTCCCTCTAGTCTTACACTGCTAAATTAGGGACGGCTAGCACAGATAGCCCTCGAGTAGCTTTGTGCGAAATTCAAAAACAAACAAATTCTAAAACAAATGATTTATGTTGGAATGGAATTTAAAGATTAATTTGTGAGAGATATTATTATATTTCAGTTTGCTCAACCTGCTCCTTAAAAACCAATAATTACTGAACTTTCGTTAAAGAAATGCCTTTACGTTTCTAAGCAAGAATTACATAAAAGTATAACTATAATAACACGGTATTTAATTAACAGTTAGAATCTTACACTTTTGTCACCCAATAGGACTGCGGTAAGACTAACGATGTACAATGTCAAATATCAGAGATTCAATTAATCTCGGTGGACACAGTAAATAGCTCGATGTTGCTTTGCTATAAAAAAAAACACTCCCTTCCGCACACTTACATTTTTTTATTCTAACTGATAAAAGATTTGGTTTGTTTTGAATTTCGCGCAATGCTACAAGGGCTATCTGCGCTTGGCAGTGTAATACTAGAGGGAAGGCAAGTGGTCATCACCACCTACAGCCAACTTTTGGGCTACTTCTTTTACCAACGAATAGTGGGATTGACCGTAACATTATAACTCCCCGGCGGCTGGAAAGACGAGCACGTGTGACGGGGATTCAAACCCGAGGTACTTAGATTACGAGTCGAATACCTTAACTAGCTGGCCATACTAGGCCATTGATAAAAGGCATTATTACTCAAAGGACATGTAGTTTGATGTTTGATGAAAGTGTGTGTATTTCCTGTGTTATTTTTCATCAGCCTTTTTACACCGATGTATAGTTTGCTTATGAACATGGGAAACGTGTTGTTAGTCTGGTGAATGCTTTGTTTTGCCCTTAGACATATAATAAATATCATATTTCTTCGGTTTTAATTTAAATTGTTTGCGGTACAAATCAAATGGCAGGTAGCGATATTATTTGATATAACATAATGGTGTTATTAAAACGAAAGAAATACTACGACTTAAATGTAGTGTTAAATACATTAAATTGTAACATTGTGTCGAGTTTCTTGAACTTTTAAACTCACGAAATAATCGTTATAGCCTGTATAGTTTTGGAGAATTTTTGTTTTTCAGAACAAAGTTGTGAATAATAAAGATATAACGCCTACCAATGTGTTTGTACCTCAAAACTCGAGTGCTACTCAGGAAAGGTATTCGTCATCACTTCGATTCGATGTTATAGCGTCAGAAATAAAAAGTTTAATATTTTAGTCTAAATTGCCCATACTCTTCTTATCGAAGAAATGTTTGAATTATTTAAGAAAATTTGTATAATTTTTGTTTTTGCAATATACTAGGAAAGTACAAAAGTAAAAAGAATGTTTAAAATAGAATAACGTTTATACAGTGTGAAACATTGAGTAATAGTGAATGTATTTGCCGTGAGTTAGTTGGTGTAATTAAAAAGCGTATATTAATCTAGTAAAGAAAAGAATTTATCAAGTATATTTTTATCTCAAAGCTTGCGGTTGTTAAAGATCTTTTTTTTTTTTTGTTGTTATAGTGTTGATTAGGGGTCAACGATTTCTCTTACTCTGAGATCTTTTGTAGGCCTAGCGTATCACTGAATAAGTGTCATGTTTCATAACAACTGAGGCCTAAAGCAGCCTGCCAGTGCCATTGCGTGTCAGTTTATCTTTATGGCATTATAGTTAAACCCAAGAGTGAGAGAAACTCTTCAAGATTAATAATGGAAACAGAAAATATTGAAGAAGAACTAAAACAAACATGTACTGGCAGAATTCGCCATTTACTTTTCAGCAAAGAGGAGTGGGATGCTTATGTTTTAGAAAAAGTCAGAAAAAGAGAAAATAAAACTAAAAAAACAAAAGGTAAGCTAGGTTGGAATTCATATTTAAAACATTTAGTCTTTATATTATAATATTTTGTATATGTTTCTATTCCATTTAGTGTTATATTTTTAATATACTTTCCAAGAGGTGTCTGAAAAAAATAATAAGAGATCAGAATTAAATAGGAATTGCTTTTTACTTTGTTATGATTATAAATTCTTCTGCTAGTCCGATAACATTAAGAATTCAATCAGCATAAGTTTATGAATAATTTCTACCAGTACTAATTCATGTGAATATACAGCAATCCAACAATAACTAATTTACCCAATTTAGTAATTATTTCATAACAATAACTTGTTCATACGAATATCTTGTATATAAAAAATAATTATTTTGATAAGTATTCTAACAGTTACTTATTTTGTAATAACTTTTGTTAATGTATAAAAGGTTTTCTAAGTATTGTACCAGTTAATGAAATTTATTTGTTTTCATAACTTTTATTAACATTTTTATGCACATAATAGTAGATACTTCAGTAGTCATTTACTTGCATGCATTTGATCAGTTATTGCAATGAATATTTATTTTTATATGGTTTTTATTTGTTTGTGTTATAAATTCTGTTACATGTTGATGTGCTTCTTAATGTAGCAACAAAAATAAAATACATGAGCTAGAAGTTGAATGTAATTCACTGTTCTGACAAAAAAAGTTTTAAATAGAGTGGTTGTTTCTAGACTGTCTGTTAAATCTGTTACTAAGTATTAAATTTTCTGTTTGAGGTTTACCTATTACCTAACATGGTTACTTTTTAAAGAATTATTCTTTAAATAAGATAGATGAATTGTTATTAGAATAGGATTTATCATAACATAATGTTTTGCAATAGCAAGGTACCTATTGGTCCATCTGGGCTGTGCATTCCTTTAAACTAAAACTATTAAATGAATAAATAAATAAAAAATCTTAAATCCAGTCCTTCAAGAGTGGGCAGACAATAGAGGATTGGAAGTTAGCTACTGTCACATGTCTTTTTAAGGGAAGTGTTTAAAGTTATCAGAGTAATTATAGACCTATTAGTCTTACATCAGTTGTAGGAAAAGGTTTGGAAAGTCTGATAACAGATGTGGAATATTGCTTAAGTCTTCATTAGTAAAAGCTGAAGCAAAAACAGAGTTTAATAATCTCTTAACCATCACATACAAGCCTTCCTTTATCATCCATTGATGTTCCTACATCAAATATTTTCCACATTTGACCAATGTCTTCAGATAACTCGGCTACCCAATTCACAACAGAAAATTGTCGTAGCATTTATTCAAAATTTGTTTTTTTGAAATTTGTATAAAAATATCATTATTCATTATCTCCATATGCATTAAAACATCAAACCTAATGGAGCAGTGATCACTTGCACCCAGGTGTTCTCCAGTTTCCATACTCTTGTCAATTTATATATTAGAATTTAAAAATAAACTTAAAATAATATTGTTTCTAGTAGGTTCCCTAACCATTTGATGAAGAAAACAATTTTAAACTGTTTCCAAAAACCTTTCTCCCTCATGGTTTGACTCTAGTATTTCCCAGTTCTGTATGCCTGAAATAAAAATCACTCATAATTGTGACTTCATTAACAGTTGAAATCTTAACCTCATAGTAAAGTTTCTCAAGTTTCCTCTGCATGGTGGTTTGTAATAGATTTCCACTAAAAGCCTTTTTTATTTACATCTACTAATAGAACCCAAATGAATTCAATTGCTTTGCTGTTATCTTTGACATCCTCAAACTTCAACAGGATGTAATTCACATTTTACATATAAAACCATTTCCCTCTATTTAATATTCTGTCCCTATTAAATAACTTACAACTCTGTATTTCAAAAACATTTCTGTCACCAAAATCATCTACATTAACAATATAATACTCTTAATTTTTATTGCATCTAATCTGCAGTATATATTTTGTATTTATAGGTATTTTTGTAATTGCAATACAATATTTCATCTATTTATAATAATAGAATCATTTAAATTATTGTTTTTTGTACTAAGTTTTGATTTTACTGTTTTCTTCTTAGTTGTACTAATAATATAATTATGTTTGATGAACATTCCAGAAATTTAACTTATTATTTAGGAACGAAAGCAACATATGAACATTGTTCATCACATTATTTCTCAAAAGTAAAATTATACCAGGATCTATCTGTCATATTAATATACAGTTTAAATAATTCACAACAGAAGATTGGTGCTATTCGCTCACAGAACTTGTCACGATAATTCTCAATACTCCCAGTAGAAACATCAGGTTAACAGATCAGTTTCTTAGATGTTTTTCCCTTGCATAATTGGTTTATTTTTCATTGTATGCTATATTACGCAGTTTGTGTGTACATTTGGTTTCTTGTTTATGGTGTGTTATACAATTTGCATCCACCCTCTCACTGAAAATCTCAAAACTGGATGACATGCAAAACCTTTTATTTAAAAGTTTGAACTGCAGTTAATTTCTTATGTAATTTTAGCTAATCATACACATCAAATAAGATTTTCTAAGTTAAGGATGTATTTGCCATGCAATATCTGGGGTGTATTAGTGAATGTTAATGCTATTACATTCCTATTAACCTGTATTGTATATTTCAGTTGTATTAGTAAAACTAAGAAAATACAGTTCACTAGTGTATGATTATAAATGGCTACAATGGGCCAGATAGATAATACATTGATATGTTGTGTTAGAATTTTCAGTTACTAGAAATTTTAGTGATAAGTAAGATACTTTATTTTTACTGAATAAAAGCTTTTTGTTGAACTAGTTTTTAAACAGTCATGAAGTAAGAGCAATTTGTTATGGTGGTTTTGTATTTTTGTTGTAATTGTGCATCTGAAAATTAAGATTCATTTGATAAACACAGACGAATAACATTGGACCTAAGAATAGGTTTATAACTTTTAACATGTTAATTAGAGAGTTATTTGAAAAGATCTGTTTATTTGATAGATGATGCTTCTGGTTTGTGAAATAGATCTGTATGCAGTGAAAATAACATGCTTTGGTAACTGTGTTATGATATAATTGTGGATAAAATGTTATGTTTTTAAAATATATTTGTTGTATGTTTTTAATTTTTTTATGTTGCTTGAAAAGTAATATATATATACATACACACACACACACCTACTATTAGCTTTTCTTGCTTGTATCCTGCACTGTATAATTGTGCATGTTTATATGGCACATTTACATGCCAATGAGTTCTAAGCCTGCATTGGAATTCATATGAACTTTGACTAAGTCAACAGAAATTAAAAAAAAATGTTTAGTATAAAATGGATATGAAAAGATTGTATAAAATCAACTGTATAAGTTCAAGGCCAAGAAGGACTGCTGTATTACTTCTCCATGTGTGTTATAAGTGTGACTGTAATGTTCTAAATAAACTACTAAAGTGGATCATAAAGAATCATTATAATAGTCCTAGATTAGATAAAAACATATTTCATGAAGTACTAGACTGCTATAATACACAAGATCTACTGTTATAACTGTAGTTGAAAAACGTACTTTAAATGTGTTATGAAGTAGACAAAGGTAGTCAAGTAGAACCAGGATATAGGTGTAGAACATGGACTGATAACATATCATGAAAAAAATTGTCTTTTTTAGCAGTTTCATGATAAGAAATAAAACTCTACATGCATGTGCATTATTAGGTCTTTAAATGAGACGTACTTATTTTACATATATTTAAATTTATCACATAATAAATAAGCATCTTTATTTACATATACAATCTGTATTTTTATATATATATATAAAATATATATAAGTGCATATATATTTGATGATATATATATATTAAAATATATATAAATTTTATATATATACACACTTTTTTTTTAAGGTTGCAATTCACAGGGTTCCAAGGACAATGGTGATGAAAGACAGTCCTCAGAAGATAAACCTAAAAATTAATAGAACAGCAAGCAGAAGCATTTTCATAGAATTATAAGAAGATTTGAACAATCATAACTAAATTGTTTATCTTGCTTTATGTGGTTAGTGTTGTATGGCTGATTAACTAGACATGCTAAACCACATTTTTAAGATGTCTTCAAACTAGTGATTTGGTATAAGGATACAATAATATATGATTTTTAATGATTTTAGTTGTTTGTGTTATTGTTAGACTAGTTATAATTTTATTCATTCAGTGAATGTGTAAGTCGTCACATGGACAGGAGTAAGAAAATAATGTAAGTTATGTGAGATTTGATATATTAATTGACTTTTATTTATTCAAATATGAATCACTATGTGCGTTATTCTTGTTTGAGTTACTTTAAATAATTTTGTCTCTGACAAAAGTTGTTCTCCTAACTATTATAAGAGAAAGTAAAACATATTCAGTGCTATTTGAGATTTTGTTGCATTATTTGCACAGTATCATACAGTTTAGCTCATTTAAAGTGTCATATATTTTCCTACCCACCTCTTGTATACACTGTTTCACTTGTATATTCTTTGTGTATGTATTATCACTTACAAATACTTGTATCTACAGGATAGTTTGTGTTTTTGAAGAAATGGAATATTTATTATGGTTTGTGGTTAAGCTTCTGTATGTTTAAGGACATAACGTAGTAGGAGCTTCTTTTGATAAAGTAAATTATTGGCTATGAAGGTGTAGGGTTTGGTTTATATACATATATTTTTTAAGACACAAACAATTTTTTTTTACTTTGTTTTACTGGTGTGAAGCTGCCCCTTTTTTGCCTGTGAATAGTTTGACATGAAGTTCAGGTACTTATGTGTGTGTTTATTAGTTTTCTCTAGTTATAAGTGGTGAAGTTATATTCCTGGATCTTCAACCAAAAAACATAGAAAAAAAGAAAGTAGTTTCTTTTATTTAAAAGGTGAACTTGACATTTTTTTAACTTAGAAACTCAAGCTTCTGTCAGGTAAGAGGAAATAAATTACGTACCAAAACGTTTTCAATGGCAGCATTGCTCTGTGCTAATAAACCCCAAATAACACGAACTTCGTAAGTGAAAGTTTCCTATCAGTATTCTCTTGGGAGTTCAGATGAGCAAGGAATTCTTCAGTAGAGTCAGCATCATGTGTCCAGGTCATGAGAGTCATCTCCCTAAAATGACAATATTGTTGATGATCTTGGAGCACATTGTAGGACAGAGAATACTGTGTATAGTGAGATATATTACCCCATGGCTAAACCTTCAAGTAGTTGAAAACTTTAGTGTTTTTGTAGTAACTATTAGTGAAGATTAACAATTAGTTCCAATTAAAACTGTTTCAGTGAGTGATTTACTTACTAGGAAAAAATCAGTGTTGTAACAGGTTATAATTATTGTGGGTGCTGAGAAGGATTTCGTCTACTGGCATGTTGGAGAAATGTTCTGAGTATGAAAAATATCTGACGTATTACTTGGTTCCTCCACTCTATCGAAGTTTTGTTGTTTGAACAGAATCTTAGCTTTCATCAGTATGCCTTTCCTTTAGTTAACTTTAGAATACTATTTTTGTGATTATTTTAGAATAGAATAACATTTTACAATTGGAAGTTTTGGTCCTGTTTTTTTGCCACTGAGAAATGTATTAATTTTCTTCTCCACATGAAGTCAAGATGACTTAGTCTGCTATGTGATCATTGTTTTCAGGTTCAGTAGTCAGGCCTACACACCCTTTATATTTAATGTTAAATTTATTTCTTAATACTTGTTTATTTACATTTGTATAGGATAGTGTATATGGATTACAATGTTATAGAGTGTAGTCTGAAGCTTTATAAATTTTGCACAGAATAAGTAGTTAAAGATAGTAAAGACTGTTTTGATCTGTCATATAGAACTAGGTAGGTGCTAGGTCTGTTGAAGAAAGATGATGTGAATGAAAATAAAAAAAACATTGGTTTGGGACCCTCTGGATACCTGAAAAGTGGCACATGTCCCAGAGGTAGAGTAATTGTATTATGTCTAGCTTCTGATGAACTGCATATGTATTTTGTTATTCCTTCACTTCATATATAACATAAAAGTTGGCTCCCTGAAGATACTGATTTGTTGTGTACAAAGCATTAAATATTCTTCAGTTATTGACTGGTAATTCCTGTTTCTCCCTGTATTTAAATTTGTAAACGAACACCAAATTTCTGTAAGAAAGTTCATTTCAAGGAGTAAAAATATTGTTTACACTAGAACTAGGATGTTTTTCCTTCTTAAAAAAACAACACATAAAATAATAACCAAATAGGTAGTCAAAGGTGGTGAAAACTTTTGATCTATAAAGTAATGATGAAATCTAGTTTCTACTAGAACTAGGTAAGTGCTAGGGCTGTTAAAGAAAGATGATAAATGAAAGTATTATCATATGTTATATGATAACATCTGTTTTCTGTTTTGGAACACTCTGAATAGCTTAAAAGTAGTATGTACCCCAGAGATAGAATGACTATGTCTTGTAGTTCTTCAATATCTAGCATGTGATGACTAGAAGAACATTCAGATAGCTTTTGTATTGTTTGATTAGGCATCGATATCACTCCTACATAGAGAGCGCTAGTACATTCTTCTCTAAATATTATTTGAAATAACATTTAATAAGATCTTGGTGAACATAATTATTAGCAGTTAGCATTCTTAACATTTTCTGTTATTGAGAATTAACTGTTTCTGGTAACTTCTAATCAAATACTATTACTTGAAATATTTCTCATTCAGTCTGCTGAACTAGTGTTATCACATTCATTTGATTTTGTCTTGACAAATACAGCTCACTGAAATTATTCTTAACCTTACTTCCTAGAACAACTGTTTATAATTATACATTTGGTTGAGTACCTTATATTATGAAAATTAGCAAATCACATGACAACCACTGTCAATGTATTGTTGAAGTGGAACAGAATTTTATAAAGATACATATTCACATTGTTTAGGCAGTGCAGTGCCACAGAAAACTGATCTGTTTGGGGAATGATGTGTAACAGCTCTTTTCATTATAAAATATTTAAACACACAGATTGAAAAGATGCCTTCAAATCAAGGATTTGGACTTTCTAAGATAGGGATATTCCTTAGAAATATGGATCATCTTGGCGTAAGGATCTCCAAAAAGAGACCTGCAATAAGTCTTACCCCAGCCATAGCAAGCAAAATGTGACACTTTGTAATAGGTGAAAATATATGAATAGGAATGCCAGTGAAGAACTGTTCTTGTGCTCAAGACATCAGTATGCAAACTATAAATGAAAAAATATTTTCATTTGACAACTGAATGTAGGTTCACCATAAAAAGGCTTTAGTCAGCAGCTGAAGAATGATACAAGTATTCATGCTATTTTATACAAATGCATAAACAATACCTATGGATTTCTGTAAGATTGGACTGTTGAAACATTTGCTGGGAAACTGCCATATTTGTACACTAGATGGATTATGGACACCCTGCAGGGATCAGTGGTATGCTTTGAACATGATGGCCTTAAAATGGCACCTTTTGCAATGGAAAATGTGTTGTGATGGTCTTTCATAAAGGTACACAGTTGCCAGATAGATCATTACCAGATGTGGTAATCTAAACTATGATAACATCGTAAGGCTACAAAGTCATTTTAATTAACATGTTCAACATCTGTATTATTACCTGAAGTTTCTGGAGTATTTATAATGTTAACTTTCACTATTTGTGGCTTTTGAAACATTTCTATTACATACCATACTCATTCATACATTCTAGAAAAATCTGACTGTTATTCATTATATTCACTTATACCTGCGAGAAAAGTTTCCATTACAAATTATTTTCATGCTTAGTTGTTAAAGACAGGTTATAAGTTATCTTCATTCATAATTTTCTGGGAAAGAGTCACTAATGTAATTTTTTTTTGAAGTTCTGTAAAGATGTTACTTTTGTAATTTAATATTATTCAACATCTTTGGAACATACTTATTATTTCTATGTTATTATTATTCATATTCTCTGAAAATATGTTACTGTTATTCATAGTTTCTGGAAATGCATTGCTATTATAACTAAATTTTTCTAGAAAGGTGTATGAATTATTATAAATTGTTGTCATGAAATAATTTTGTTTTTGTCGCATTATTTGAGAAACATGACTGGGAAGACCTTGGTCATCATAGTATATGAAAAAAATATTATAATACTTTTTGAGAATTCACCATTGAATATTAAATAAAAAAACTTACATGTGCTCGCATTGTGGAGACTCAAGATTT